>NW_028327531.1:0-300000 GCF_031878675.1 Megascapheus bottae | reverse complement strand
TTTGAAAAAGTAAAACATACAGTAAATTTGTAATATAAAACAGCAAGAAATAAATTTCTTGCCAGGTGCAGTGACTTCTACCTGTAATCCTAGCTACTCAGGTATCAGGCTGATATCTAAAGATTTGGTTCAAAGCCAGCCTGGGCATTAGAAAGTCTATGAGACTCTCATCTACAGTTAACCACTAGAATATGGGAAATGGCACTGTGACTTCATAGGTAGGGTGATAGCCTTGAGTTGAAGAGCTCAGGAACAGTGCCCAGGCCCAGAGTTCAAGCCTTACAAATCCCCCAGCCAAAAAAAAGAAAAAAAAGTTTCTTCCCCAACTGATTATTATGCCAGACATAGAATATTAACATTCTGGGTGTGCTTCACAGTATTATTACTTGATACCCTAAGATTTTGCAATATTCTCACAGTACCAGCATATGTCATCATATAATGTAGCTCCTTTTCAATGGAATAATTCCATTTATAACCTAAATCTACTCCCCCGACTTATTTTTGTCGATACCACAATTGCTCTACCATGATATACCACAAGCCATTAAACATTTTATGGTGGGTAATTGGAAAGGAGTCTCATGGAATTTTGTGCCAGGCTGGCTTTGAACCATGGTCCTCAGATCTCAGTCTCCTGAGTAGCTAGGATGACAGGCGTGAGCCACCAACACCTGGCTTGCCTTTTTATTTTTTTGTGGGTCTTGGGACTTGAACTCTGGGCCTAGGCACCATCCCTAAGCTTTTCAGGTCAATATTTCATGTAAGTCTAAACATTTAAGTAAAGGAATAAAATTCCAACAAAAAAGAATACAATTCCACACATGGTGTGTTTATAACTCAGTGCTAATTACTTGATGAAAATGTGCCATTCCAGAAGCTGGTGTCATTTGATGATGTAGCTGTGGATTTCAGCTGGGAGGAGTGGCAGCATCTGGACAATGCTCAGAGGAACCTGTACAGAGATGTAATCCTGGAGACCTACAGCAACCTGGTGTCCTTAGGTGAGCAAAAGTCAAATTCACTTGCAAGGCCAAGTGCCTTGTTATTTTGCAGATACGTGAATGTTTATCAAACTTTCAGTACTATTTAAGTGAAAGATTCCAGGCCCTGAGAAGTATCATTACTTTCTAAAGAAAACCTAAGGTAATTTTGTACTCATTCTTCAGGATACCTTCAGGATACTTTGACAACAGTTCTAAATTATGTTTCCTCTAATGGAGACGACATTCCAAATTTACACCTAATTGTAAGTGGATAAACAATCCAGAATAGAATATATATCATTCTTGGAAATAGGATCTACAAATCACTAAACAGTGAGTTTATAATGGAAACCTGGCACTAGGTGCAATGTTTCAAGCCTGTAATCTTAAAATATTCAGGAGGAAGAAATCTAAGAATTCTAATTTGAAGCCAGCAATGGCATAAAAATTGCCATGAAACTCTATAACTCCAAGTAACCCCTCAAAAATGTTAGTGGAGTGTCAAGAGTTTGACTTTGTGGTTGAGTGCTTGCCTAGCATGCATGAAGACCTATGCATGTAAGTGGAGCTGGGACTCAAACTGGTATTTTTCTAGCCTTGAGCAAGACAGCTAAGTTTATGCCATACAAAATGAATCCAGAGCTGGGGAAAAGTCAACCATGGAGCCAGTGAGAAATGAGAAAAAATTTAATAGATAACTTGTGAGTAGGATATCTGCGAACTTAAAGCAATGATGACACAGCATAAGCAATAATTCTCCACTGTTTCTAATTTACAGGGCCCTGTGTTCCCAAACCTGTATTAATTGACAAGCTAGAGCACTGTGCAGAACTCTGGATAGGAAATTCCTCTGACAAGAATATCACAGGTGAGTGAATGCATCTTCATATTGATGTTGGAGCCTGAGCCCCATTGGTAAGTTCATGTTGTGATGTACTAAGCAATAATATTCTTAGTTTCCCTAAATCCTGTGTGGAACCTATGGAAATCTTTGTGAATGAATCAAGAAATATTTTCTTTTCCCAATCCTATGGTTGGTCTCAGGGCCTGAGCATGGTCCTTGGGTTTTCTCAAGGCTAGTTCTCTACTTCTTGAGTCATAGCACCACTTCTGGCTTTTTCTTTGTATGTAGTACCAAGGAACTGAACCAGGTCTTTGTGCATGCTAGCCCAAACCCCCGGCACCAACAATCATAGGGTGATATAATGAATTCTATGTGGCAGTAGAATTAATGTTAGATTTCTCTGTAGAAATCACTGTGAAACAAAATAAAATGAGAAAGCCATGAGCCCGTGGCTCATGCCTGTAATCCTAGCTACTTAGGAGGCTGAGATCTGAGGATCAAGGTTCAAAGACTGACCTATCACAAAAACACCTTAGACTCTTCTGTCCAATGAACCAATAGAAAATGAGAAGTGGGGTTGAGGCTAAAGACATAGGGCAATAGCCTTGAGCTGAAGAGCTCAGGAAGAACAGCCAGGACTAGAATTCAAGACCCATGACTGCAAAACAAGAAAGAAAGGAAGAAAGAAAGGAAGAAAGAAAGAAAGAAAGAAAGAAAGAAAGAAAGAAAGAAAGAAATAAGAGGGATGAAAGAGGGAAGGAAGGAAAGGAAGGAAGGAAGGAAGGAAGGAAGGAAGGAAGGAAGGAAGGAAGGAAGGAAGAAAGAAAGAAAGAAAGAAAGAAAGATATTTCATTTCTTTAAAACACTATAAATGATTGAGCAAACAAGGAATAAGTCAGGGCATTATTCTCTGATAAGGATAATATCTTTTTGCTGGTAGGAAGAGACTGGTATTCAGAACCAGACCTTTCCACCAGAAATTGAGCCTAGTGGTAGAGTGCTTGCCTAGCATACGCAAAGACACAGGTTTGATTCCTTATTACCACATACATAGAAAAAGCCAGAAGTAATGACTTCATTGGTAGGGTTCTAGTCTTGAGAAAACCCAAGGACAGTGGTTTGGTCCTAAGTTCAAACCCAGGAATGGAAGGAAAAAAAAACAACAAAGTTTCAATCCACATAAGAAAATTAACTAGACAATGAGCTGGAGATTTTCTGGTCTTCCATGGTTCTGAGGGACAGGAGTGTTAGAAAAGGAATTTTTATAAGACTTCAAATGGAAAGAAACAAATTTCAAAATTCCCACAAATAGCTAAATTGAGACTTTAGTGAGAAGTTGTAACTGAAGGGATATAGGTGTAAGTCCTTACTCTCAAGAATCGTTCTTGCTTGGATCAAAGGCAAACACATATAAACCAAACTTGTGGCCGCTGAATCTAGAAAAAATTCGTGTTCCTCACTTAATGGTTAATAAGCAAACAGCATTGAAACTGGGTAAGGTAATCCTACCTGCTACTCAGGACCTGAGCCTCTTATCTGTAGTTAACTCTAGAAAACAGGAAGTGGGGCTGTGGCTCAAGGATAGGGTTTATAGTCTTCTGCTGAAGTGTTCAGGGACAGGGCCGAGGCCTATGATCTACAAAAAAAAAAAGAAAAGAAAGGAAAAGAAAGTTTTAAAAAGGTGCAAAACAGCACAATATTTAGATTATTTCTCAAAAATAAAAGAAAGGCAGCTATTCCTCAATGTACAAACAAAACAGTATTTGGAAAAAAACAGCTGCAGATATACTATAGGTAGTACTCAGCTTAAAACTGTAGCAATACAGAGTTGGGTAATTTCAATAAATATTTCCTGTGATATAAAAAGAGAACTAAAACACAGAAAAACATTTTTGGTCATTGTAAAATATCATTTTCTTAATATGTTAGGGAGAAAAGCATATATTTCTCACAAATCAATTTCCACTTTTATATTTTAAAATATCTAACACTTAGGATGGGAAAGTAAAGTCATTACCTTTACAGTAAGGAATATTTGTATCTCAAGTATGTTTGTGTGTTTTTTTCTATGACTCATTTTAGATGTCCAGGTAATGGAAAATGTGTTCAAGACCTGCCAGGAAAGTCCACATGAATGTCTTTGTGAAGTAGCAGTTGCAAGTAGTATCGAAGTGGAGGAAAACGTGAGATTAGCAACAACTTTAAATTTGAGCTCTACACATAATCCAGAGCTGATTAGTAATAACGGTAACAGCTTAGGGGTGAGGACTGAGGAGTTCATTAAGTGTCAGAACATGCTTCTGTCTCCTAAGCCTGATGAAATGCATGCTGCATATAGATCTCGTATGTCTCCTGTTCTTAAAAAATCCATCGGATATTCAGAGCATTTTATTCATGATTGTGACAGTCCAAAAGATCTGCAGTATCATAATTCTGTTCTCCCTGCCTAAGAAATTCTTCAGGGAGGGAGGAAAACTGCTAAATGTACTGTGTGATGAAAAATATTGTACTTAACACCGACCATCACTACACATCCGAAAATGTAGACAGGAGAGACTCCTCATACATGTAGTGAATGTGAGAAATCTTTCAGTAATGAAATAGGCCTTACAATACCTCAGAGCAAATATCCTGAGATATGTGATGCATACATCAAGTGTGAAAATTAATTTCTGAGAAGTCAGACCTGACGCTCCAACCTCGATCTCCAAGAGAAGACAAACCTTATGAATATGAGGAACGTAATAAAATTTCTGCCCAGAATTCAGCTCTCAGCACACATCAGAGATCTCACACAGAAGAGAAATCTTATGAATGGGATAAATTTGGTAAGACTTTTAGACTGAAATCATACCTCACTTTGCACCAGAGAAGGCACACAGAAGAGAAACCTTATGAATGTAACAAATGTGAAAAGTCTTTCACCCAGAAGATACACCTTCGAGTTCATCAAATACCACACACAGGAGAGAAATCTTATAAGTGTAATGAATGTGGAAAGTCTTTCCAAGGGAAGGGAAAACTTCATGTTCATCAGAGAATACACACAGGTGTGAATCCTTATGAATGTAACCAATGTGTAAAGTCTTTCAGACAGAAATCTTCCCTCAAATTGCATCAAAGAACACACACAGGAGAGAAACCTTATGTGTGCTTCAAATGTGGAAAGACCTTCAAGTGGAAGTCATATCTTGATGGGCATAATAGAACACACACAGGAGAGAAAACTTATGCATGTAGTGAATGCGGAAAGTCTTTCAAATGGAAGGTAAAACTCCATGTTCATCAGAGAATATACTCAGGAGAAACACCTTATGAGTGTAACATATGTGGAAAGTCTTTCACACCGAAGCCAAACCTCAACATGCATAAGACAATTCAAACGGGAGAAAAACCTTATGAATGTAACCAATGTGGAATGTCTTTCAAATGGAAGTCTTTCCTCAAATTTCATCAGAGAACACACACAGGATGGAAACTGTACGAGTGCATCAAATGTGGTAAGACCTTCAGATGGAAGTCACATTACAGGAGGCATAACAGAATTCACACATATTAGAAACTTTAGGAATATAACCAAAGTTGAAAGTCTTTCGTGCACTATTCACCCTTCAGGAAGCGTAAGAGAGTTCACACATGTGAGAAGCCTTAGCAATGTAATAAATAGGAAAGACTTTTTAGTCTGTGGAAGAAAACTCAGCTTGTGTCACAGAACCAACACAAGATAAAACCCTTAATGAATGTAGCAAATGTTCAGTCTTTTCCCCAGAAGGCACAAGTCAAGATGTATCACTAAACACCCACAGGATAGAATCCTATGAATAAAATGAAAGGGAAATTTTTTGAAGAACTCATAGTTGAGTTTGCATGATACCACACAGACACAGGATAAAAATCGTATGAATATAAGAATATGAAAAATCCGTCATGAACGCATGACTAAGTATAAAATGCACATAGGAGAGAAAAACCTTATGAATATTACAAATGTGGAAAATGTTTGACCTGGAAGGCATACTTCTGTGTTCATCACAAACCTGATTCCAATAGAAGAAAAGACAACTAATGAATAGTACAAATGTGCAATGACTTTGAATCAGAAGTCAGTCTTCAGTACATTTCAGAACATACACAATAGAGAAATTCTGAGTAATGAAAAACATTTAGCTATATATAGAATCTCTGTATATGGGAGCATTAGGGTAAGTCTTCTAAACAAAGTCAACCTTCAGCAAGCATTAAGAGCACTCACAGAAGAAATAATAGCATGCACGAAAACCTTTGTCAGAAACCTCTAAAAGCTGACTGTGTGGCTTAGTGGTAGAGTGCTAACCTATCAAGGATGAAGGCCTGGGTTAGATTCCTCAATACTACGTGAAAAGAGCAAGCCAGAAGCAGCACTGTGGTTCAAATGGTAGAGTGCTAACCTTGAGCAAAAGTAGCTCAGGCCCTGAGTTCAAGCCTAAGGACTGGAGAGAGAGAGAGAGAGAGAGAGAGAGAGAGAGAGAGAGAGAGAGAGAGAGAGAGAGAGAGAGAGAGAGAGAGAGGGAGAGAGAGAGAGAGAGAGAGAGACAGAGAGAGAGAGAGAGAGGGGAGAGAGAAAGAGAGAGAAAGAGAGAGAAACAGGAACTTCTAAATTTTACAGAGATAGAGAAGGAGAGAGACAAGGAGACAGAAACTAATTTCTAAACTTTACAGTCTTTCTATTTCTTTATAAATTCGTCTATGTCATTCTTTCTGACAGAAGCACAGAATTCCATTGTGTAAAAATACCATATTTGATCTACTCATCAACTGACGGGAATCTGGGTTGGTTCCATACCTTTGCCATAGTTAATATTGCTGTGATAAATTTTATTGTTTTAGTGAATTTAGTATGTCCTATCTGGACGATTGGCTAGTAGTGAAATTGCTGGATCACAGGGGAGCTCTATGTTTAGTCTTTTTGGGATACTGCCATAGTGATTTCCATAGTGGTTGAACGAGTTTGCAATCCCACCAGCAGTGTAGTAGTGATCCCTCCTGGCCACATCCCCTCCAGCATACGTTATTAGATTTCTGGATCTTGGCCATTCTAACTGGAGTGAGGAGGAAAAGGAAAGAGGAACTGAAACTTTCTCTCCTTACAGATGACATGATTCCGTATTTAAAGAACCCTATAGACTCCACTCCGAAGCTGCTTGAGCTGATATAAAACTTTGGTAAGGTAGCAGGGTATAAAATTAACCCTCAATGTCAACTGCCTTCCTATATGCCAACAAATGAGAGGAATGAGGCAAGAATCAGGATAGCAACTCATTTTGCTATCTGCCGGGGCCAACCGGCAGCAAACCAGGGTTCGCAGATTGGGATTCCTGAAATAGGGGGCAAGGACTAGGAAAAAATAGAAGAGAGACAAACAGATGGGGTTCAGGAGGGCTACAGCCCAAATCAGGAGCCACAACTTAAGAAGCCTGTAGCCCAAGACCATAGCCCAGTTTATTTCCAGTTCTCAATCTTAAATACACTTCTTTAAACTAGGGAACTGCCAGGGGCTACATTCCTACAAACAGTATCAAGTCTGAAATAGGTTGAATGAGAAGCTATCAAGTCCCAAACAGGTTAAATGAGAAGCTATTGACACAGCCCAAAATCATGATAAGAGCTTACTTCCTTGTGTACTCAATTGTGCAGGTCCAAGGTCACTGACCCCACAGTCACGGTCACTGATCCCACAGTCAGTCCCCAACATCTCCCCCGTCTTTATTTTAAAAGAAACACAAGTGCATTTTTTTTACTCTTTTCTATACCCCTAATTTATCCTGTCACATTTTCCAAAAATGACTTTGGTCCCTTGGTCTAATGGGGATTGATGGGCGGAGATTCAACTTCTGTGACTTCTTCAAGCTGACTCAGGGGTGTTGTCTCTGTGCTTGACCAGGGACCTTAAGAAGCCTAGCCTGTTTTATCAAGGGGTTGCAAGGATTAGATATTAGGAACAATAATTTACTCCACACTAGAGATCATATTTGACATTTAGCAACTGCACAAACCATTTTTGGCTACAATAGTGTAGCTTACATAGCACCCATTTGCAAAGGCTTT
This sequence comes from Megascapheus bottae, assembly GCF_031878675.1. NCBI lineage: Eukaryota > Metazoa > Chordata > Mammalia > Rodentia > Geomyidae > Megascapheus > Megascapheus bottae. The sequence goes on along the minus strand of NW_028327531.1, from coordinate 292,086 downwards.
TTCTTGATTGTCTGGGGAACTAAATTTCTGCAACCTTAAACAATGCATTAGTTGTCAGATCCACAAACTTTCCTGAATTTGTGGCTGGAGTCAAATCAAACTTTACTCAGTTAGAACTTTAAACTACCACTATCACAGATGATTGACAAGTTCCTGCCCAGTTATGGAAGGCACGGGCATTAGTAAGGCATGCTTACAAACTATTCTATGACCTCCCGGCTCTGATTAATATTGAATGGCCAAGCACGAGTGACTCTAGTATCTGACACCATCTCTGCCATCCATGCAGAGGCTTTCTGCATCTGGATACTTCATTGTCCCAGTAGTGTCTCTCCACACAGGGATAAACATCCCATGGGCATTTCACTTGCTTGGTTGCTGGACTTGAACTCGGGGTCTGGGTACTGTCCCTCAGCTCTCCAGCTCAAGGCTAGCACTCTGCCACTTTGAGCTCCAAAGCAACTCTGCCTCAATTAGCACTCTGCTGCCCGATTAGACACCACAGTCTCACAGGGACTTTGCTTTGCCCGGGGTTGGCTCAGAACTGCAGTTTTCAGATCAGTGAGTCCTACAAAAGGCCACGTTACTCCATTTAAAGCAACAAGTGGTCAACACAGAAATAGTCTCTAAGCATGAGCTTACCTAGAACCTGGTAAAAGCCAAAGTTACATCTGAATAAGGATTGCTGTTCTTCTCCATGGGCTAGCTGGAAGTTACTTTGGTAGTCCTGATTTTCCTTTTTTCTCTTTCTTAAAACATTTAAGACAACTTCACTTTCAAATATTATTCAGAAACCCATTTCTAATGTTCTTTAAAACGTTTACACTTTTTAACTTAAACACTTAACATTTTAGTCTTCATTTGCATTTGAAAAACCTTTAAGGGCTCAAGGCACTCCCTTTTCTCCAGGTTTCCTTGGGCTCAAGGAACGCCCTTTGCCTTCAGGCCTCCTTTTAGAAGAGGCATTTTTTTTTGCAGTTTAGATTACTGTCTAAAACTCCAACAACAGTTTAAACTCAAATAACAGTTTTTCCCTAATACAAGAACTAGACATCAGTGCACCAAAAGTCTAAGTCTGGATTAGTTTCCTTCCTTTTTCTAAGGTACATCCAATTGCAATCCAGTAACATGAAACCAAATCATACAGAGATAAACCTTTAAACATTCCTTTAAAATACTAATCACATTATCCACATTTTACCATTAGATTTCTAGTGTACGTTTGCAAGAAAAGACAGACAGACAAAGTTTCTGACATTAATGAACAATTTTACATTTAAATCTCTAATACATGTCTCCAAACTTTAACTTAAAGTAATAAATCCCAAATTCCCTAACACCTCTGTGCTAAACAGGATACAATGTTTACAATGTAAACAGCTGTATGCCTTGCAATAAAATGCAGATTTCAGGATCTAGAAAAATATTTAGCAGTTTTTCTTTAAGACAACACAATAATTCTTTGAGACATTGTAAAACATTCAAACCTAATATTTTTGTTGAAGTTTTAAGCTTAGATTACCCAATTGTCTTTGTGTTTAAGTATAAATTTATCCATTGTTTTATACAGCATGCTGACAATTTAACCTTGAACATGTTCACTCACTCATTCACACACATTCATACTCAAAGATCATAAAGCGCACAAAATTAATATCGGCCGTTCAATTTCCGGAAGTTTGTGTCAAGAGTGTTTTGCCAATTTTACTCTTACAGGTGAGAACCAGGTTCAAAACAAAACTTTTTGCAAGGCAACTTAGCTGGAATTTATTTTTTCAGGGCTTGTTACAACTGCAGACATGGGGGAGCGGCCATGCTAGGCCCAGAAATGTTCAAAAAAATAACAAGGATGTGTGCTTGAGTACGCACAGAAAAACCATACGGATCCATACTTAGAAATGGTACCAATTTTAAAGACAAAACTGGACAAGGAAAAATATGTAACACGAACAAGACAGAGAAACGGAGACTTTTAAATAATCAGACATTGACATATAACAAGAAAATTGGACTCAATCAGATACACATGAGCTCAAATGAATGTTTTCACCAAACAGTTATTTTTAGATTTAGACATGTCTTGCTGGTGGGACTCTCAGGTATGCCTTGTTATTGACAAGAAACTCAGAAGGGGAGGGGGGTCAAGGTGTCCCTTGACCACCCAGGCCTCTGTTTTAGGCCCACAGTGCACCTTTTCAAACAAACAAACAAAAATAAAATAAAATAAAATAAAATAAAATAAAATAAAACGCAGACATACAGGGGGATCGGCCGACTTCTACTTACCTCTGGAGGCCTTTGCTTTTCACCTGGGCATCTTTTACAAAAAAGGTTATTAAGAAGAGGGATGGTAAAGACAAAATAATGTCACATATTAAATTGTGTAGAGTCAATGAATATGTTAAAAGGTCCCTACATAATAGTAAAAGGAGGAGAAACACAGCTCATATGAATGTGTGGAACAAGTGGATCAGTAGCAGTCCCAATTGACATGTACAAATAACTCAGGTCCTTCCCAGGTCGCAGGATGCACCACTGGAGGGTTGGGGGTGTAGGCCCAGGGAGTCGCTGCTTGGATGGCCACTGTCACTCTCCACGATCCGAACGCAGCGTTCAGGCAGCCAGCGGGCATCATTTTCTCCTTGTGAAAAAACACATACATGCCCTCGACCCCAGGTTAGAACAGGATCGGGTCCATGCCAAGCACCAGTTAGGGGATCCTTCCACTTTACTAAGGCAAAAGCACGCTGCTCTCTTTTTTCCCAGAATCGCTGAGCAGCAGATAAATTATTTGAATCCAAATTCAAAAAATTTAAAACAAATAAAGCATGATTAAGTATATTCACAGAGTGGGATACGACTCTCCTTTCTGTATTTTAGCAATTTGATGTTTTAATAATCCATTAGCTCTCTCCACGATACCCTAATCCTTGTCTCTGTGAGTGAGACTGGGGTTGGAGAGGCTCTGGCTCCCCTGTGCTGCTTGGCCTAGTCCCCTAAAGGGGAGGAGGCCTTGATCAAGTAACTGCTTAGTGACCGCAGCACTAGGACTAAACATATACACTCCCATTTTTTCCATGATATCACGACCCCATAAATTAATTGGCAGATGATCCAGGACAAATGGCTGAAAATGACCAGAGTGCCCTTCCTCATCTCTCCAAGTAAGAATCGCACTGCTCTGCTGTGGGTCAGTTGCATACCCCATCCCCTGTAGGGAAGTCATAGAGGTTGTCAGGGGCCATTGGGCTGGCCAATGTTTTTTAGATATCACAGACACATCTGCTCCAGTGTCTAATATTCCTTTAAAGGGCTTTTCTTGTATAAATATAGTCATCTTGGGACTCTCTTGTTTTATGCTTTGTACCCAATAGATATCAGAAGATCTAAATCCTCTCTGTCCACATGGGGAATTAGCAGTCTCCCCGGGAGGTAAAGGCACAAGTATTAGTTGTGCTAATTTTTGACCGGCTGGGATCGATACCACGTGTTTTGGGGCAGAGGCCATAACTTTGATTTCTCCAGTAAAATCCTGGTCAATTTTGCCAGGTGTAATCTGTACCCCTTTAAGGGCTGAGCTATTTCACCCTAACAGCAATCCAGCCACTCCCAGGGGAAGGGGTCCGAAGACCCCCGTGGGGAGAGCTTGTGTCCCCATCTCTGGGGTCAATACTGAGCAGGTGGAGGAACAGAGGTCCAATCCTGCACTGCCTGGGATGGCATGGAGGAGGGTGGAGACTGATCTTGGGGGGTTGTTAGAAGATGTACTTGTGGCCGAGAAGAGGGAGGGACTGCCCCATGATTTTGCGGGGCCAGGGGCTGGCCCCTTCTCCAGTTTCCCAAAAAATGGGCGGCCATTGCGATTTGTTGCTGACTTGCAATCTTTAGCCCAGTGCTTCCCTTTACCACAGCGTGGACATGTGCCAGGTGATTTTTCTCTCTTTTGCCGGGCCTGGCGTGGGCATTGCATCATCCAATGTCCTATTTGTCCACAAGAAAAGCAACGCCCTGGGAGTCTAGCATCCCGAGAATGCCGCTGACCTCTATATTTTAGAAACTCAGTAACAGTCTTTCCTTGAGGAGCGGCGGCTAAGGTAAGGCCTTGTGCATGGGAGGGTCCAATATCAGCACACAGTGAAATAAAGTCCGTGATTTCTCCCTTATTCCTATGGGGTCTGATAGCCGCCTGACAGGCGTCGTTGGCATTTTCATAGGCTATGTGTCTAACTATAATCCTCCTTGCGTTCTCATCTTGTACTAGGCAGTCTGCAGTCTCCATTAATCGAGACAAAAATTCTAGATAAGGTTCATTCGGTCCCTGTTTAATTTCTACTAGATTTTTTGTACGATTGGAATTGCGTAACCTTTTCCAAGCCTCTCTCACCGCAGCATTTATTTGCAAATAGGCCTCCTTTGCATAACCCAATTGATCTTCGTTGTTTTTATAGGTTCCCTCTCCTAACAACTGATCAACAGTGTAAGGCAGGTTCTTAGACCTATTTGTTTCAATTTTAGCCGACACTGTGCAGTGAAGTCTGTCTCCCATAATAAGTACTCTCTTGCACTAAGGCATGCTCTGGCAAGCCGCTTCCAGTCATTTGGGCATGCAATACCAGCACACGCGGCCTCCAATATTACTTGAGTAAAAGGGGCAGTTGGCCCATATTGGGAGCAGGCACTCTTTAAATCCTGTAACAGTTTAACAGGAACAGGTTGATGATATACTTGTTCATGCTCAACTAAACTAGGGAAGCATCGAGGCCCTGAAATATCTTCCCTCTCTCTAGCAGCCTGAGTCAGGTTTAATTGCGATGCATTGTGCCTGGTTGTAGTGCCTGTTAAAAGGGACTTGTTGCTAGGGCCTTTAGGCTTGCCTAAAGGTTGAAAAAGGGATTGATGCTGTAAGGCTGCAGCCGGTGGTGGTGGGTGTGAGGGGTAAGGTTTAGAATCAGACACCATAGTGGCCTGAGGGTCATCTTTCTTTCCTACTTCTGGGGGGGCTCTCTGCTCCATCCCCATTTTCGATAGAAAATGTAGCATTTCTTCTAACTTCTTCTCTATCGTAGCCATCTGGCCCTCCATTGACTCATCATAACTTTCCTCCTTGATATTCAAACCTGAATTCTGATACTCAATATCTACTGGTTGTTGTTCCCTTTTCAAGATCTCACTTAGAGTCTCTTGGGCTGTGGCATATGGCTCAGCCTTAGGGTTTTCAGAAGGGTCCTTTAATTCATAAAGTTCCCTTAATTCAAGATTAAGTTCAGCATTCTCATGTTGAGGATCTATGCATTCACTTACTAAATTCCATACATCAATAGCCTCTACTGGGGTCTTTTCAGGGCCATATACATTATAATATTCTTGAATTCTTTTTCCTATCCGCTGCCAGGTTTTTTGGAATTCCTCCTCTATAAACCTTGGGCATGCCTCCTCGACAAACTGTAGGAAGCTCTGAAGCACCCCTTTTTCCACCCACGTTCCGTGGGCTTCAAGTAGGCCTGTTAAGATCGGTAGAAATAACCTATGGCTATTAACTTGACCCATACTTTTTCCTCCTGACTATACACTCTCTTAAGATCCTCTGTTAATAGTCCTACGATGTGTTACTCACCACAGGGAGGGGTCCTTCACCTTCGTCCCAGATTTTCAGGGTCCCTGTTCGGGCGCCAGATGCCGGGGCCAACCGGCAGCAAACCAGGATTCGCAAATTGGGATTTCTGAAATAGGGGGCAAGAACTAGGAAAAAATAGAAGAGAGACAAACAGATGGGGTTCAGGAGGGCTACAGCCCAACTCAGGAACCACAGCTTAGGAAGCCTGTAGCCCAAGACCATAGCCCCGTTTATTTACAGTTCTCAATCTTAAATGCACTTCTTTAAAGGAGGGAACTGCCAGGGGCTACATTCCTACAAACAGTATCAAGTCTGAAATAGGTTGAATGAGAAGCTATTAAGTCCCAAACAGGTTAAATGAGAAGCTATTGACACAGCCCAAAATCATGATAAGAGCTTACTTCCTTGTGTACTCAATTGTGCGGGTCCAAGGTCACTGACCCCACAGTCAGTCCCCAACAGCTATCAAAGAAAATAAAATACCTAGGAATTAACTTAGAATGTAAAGCACGTTTTTGATGGAACTATAAACCCTGGAGAAGGAAATTAACGCAGAACTGAGGAAATGCAAAAACCTATGCTCCTGCTTTGGAAGAAGTAATATTGTAAAAATGGCAATCTTGATAAGGACTATCTACAAATTCAGTGCAATATTCATCAATATCCCAATGTCATTCTTTAAAGAAACAGAAGAGGAAATCCAAAATTTCACTTGGAATAATAAAAGACCCCTTATAGTCTGTCTTCTTGCATGATACATAATGTTTAATCTCACCTTCTCCACCAAAATCTCACCTTTCTCATTGAGACATAGGTGGCCCTGTTTACTAGCAGCAAAGGCTCAAACACGCAGTTTCAGGTGTCACCACTGCCTCTGTTACTGGGTAGATCCAACTCTGTCATCGATTCTGTGGTCTGCTCTGGGAGTCTTGGTCACAAGTTGTTCTGTGGCATCTGCTGCCAGCCTGTGCCTATTTGCTTCCTTTTCCTCCAGCAGCCTACAACAGGGAATGAAGTTCAGGCGCTGATGCTCTCCTTCATATGCAGGGCAGGATGAGCCCAACCCTCCCTCATCTTCCTCTTCCAATTTTTCGGAAAAATGTGCTGGCAGAAGTCCTCAGGTGTGGGGCATGGCTGATCCACACTTTTAATCCAGGCTGGTCAGGAGGCTGAGATCTGAGTATGGAAGTTCCAAGTCACCTAGAACAGGAAAGTCTGATAGATTCTTACTACCAAAAATAAAAACAGCTGGGAATGGAGTTTGGGCTCAAGTGGTAAAGGGCTAGTCTTGAGTACAAATGCTTAGTGCCCAGGCCCTGAGTTCAGGCTCCAGCACTGCCAACAACCTCACTTTAGTGAGATTTTAGATTTATCCATGTAGGCACATCTCACTGGAATCTTTGCTGGTAGAGATAGTCTTCATAATTTTGTCTCAAGGTAAAGGTCCTCCTGGGGTAGTACACAAAAGGTGTCATGGAGAGAGGAGCCCCACTTGCTCCAGGTTTGAAGATGGCATAGGTCAAGCCAGCATGGAGTTGGCACATCAGTCTTTTTCCTAGCACCACCTACAAGTGAATGTCTAATGATATTGATTGTTGTGGGATTGTGTGATTGAAGTGTTAGCACATCCAAACTTGGATACCAGGAATGCTGAAATCTCAAAGGTAAGATTTCTGTTGGCTACAGAAATGCTGGTGTGTCTGTTATTCACTAAGAGTTCAGGTGCAAAGATTCTGAAGCTTGATGCCATGTGTTTATTCCATTTAGTAAAATTATTTTAATGCACTGTATAAGTTAAAACATTTGATAAGAGTCAGGGGTAGTGAAAACATTGTTCTTGAATTCAGGTGTCTGGCAGGGTAATGGGGGGGTATTGGTGGCTGGGACTATGAAGCTGGAGCTGCTATCAAACCATGGATCATGTTCCTCTTTGTCTGGGAGAAATGACTCCAAAGATGAAATTCGAATGGTGAGGAAAAGATGATGATGTACTCAGGAAATTTCTCCTAAACAAATGCTCATGTGGAAGTGGGATGGGGGCTGGGAATATCTGAGGCAGAGCTTAAGGGGGCTTCTCGTGGCGTTGAGAACGTTCCTTGCGACTTCAGGCATGCAGCAGGGTGTTTTAGATGGCCATTGTGAGATGGATGGAATAAGACTGGAGACAAAATGAATGCTGGGATCCTGCAATGGTCTTGCATGAGTGGCTGGTGGCTCACCTGAAAGAACTAATTATGTCTAAAAAAGAAATCAGGAATTTGTTTTGATTAGATAATACCTGTAATCCGAGGCATATTCAGGATCCTGATCTTAGTATTGTGGTTTAAAACCAATCCAGCAAAGGGAAAAATGCATGAGACTCTTACTCCCAGTTTAGAGCAAGAACAAAGATTGAAGTAGAGCTGTGGCTCAAGAGCTAGAGTGCTACCTTGAGCAAAGAAAAGCTAAGAAAAAGCTCCAGGTCTTGAGTTCAAGGCCAGGAATGAAAGAAGGAAGGTAAAAAAAGGGAAGTATGTGAGGAAGGGAAATATATAAATGAAAAAGAGAAGGAACTAGAAATTTAAAACTAGAGAATATTTAAAAGTCATCAGTCCTTCTAAGAAAAGTGTTGGAGTATGGGTTCTATATGTGGTGAACTGGAAGCCCAGCAGTGACTTGTTAACCAAAGAGTCACCATGATGAGCAAAGGATAGAAATCTGCATGAGCCCCTTAGCGGATGGAGTCACAGAAAAGAACCTCAGCTCCCATCCCATAGTTAGAAGTATATAGAGATGGGGAAGTTGGCATCACCTTGATGTCATTGTGTCCATGGAGACTGGAAGCCATGGCTTTGTGAAAGCACAATGTTCTGGTTACTGAGCTGAGAGGCTGAGGAGAGCCAAGTCCTGGCCATGAAGAAATCAGGGTGGCAGCAGAGCAACTCTGCTGCAGTGTGTGCCTGCTTGGCTGTTCTTATTCTGTGGTGGATCAGGCCGGAGCGGGTGATAGTAACTGTTTTGTGGTCACAAGCCCTTCACCAAGAGCTTCCTGTGGGATCCTCATAAGCTACACGGTGGCTGGTGGTGGGATGTGTGTGGGGTGGAAGTGACAGAGGGATGGACGCATGGCAAGGTGGGTGAAGAGATGAGAGGAATGATGAGAGCCGAGTTCAGTGGTTTCCAAGGTTAATGGGTGGGAGGTAGAGAGGCATGATGGAGGAAAGTTGGAGGCAGGGGAAGGTGGTGACAGAGTGAGGCCATCTGTAGTGCCAGCCTGGCCATCATCTGAAGCCCATAGGCAGCTTCCTGATCCCTCACTTTGTCCTGCTCCTTGTGGAGGGAATGTCACGTGTACCCAGAGCTAGGGATGGGGCAATGTTAGTAGCACCTGGAGAACCATTGGCCTCTACCTAGGTGAGAGGTGGTTATGGCTCCCATGCCTGGTGGCCTGATAGCTATGGAACAGATCTCTCCTTAGCTACCACAGTCAGTGGCTGCTCTCCATCTAGGGTTAGGGCACCTGCTCAGCCATCAGGACACCCCATGCCAGGACAGAGGCCTACAATTCAGATGGCAGAACAGGGGTGAAGATGATCTCACTGTAGCCCTATTTACATGGCTGTCCCTGCATGCAGGACAGGATGAGCTGGGGGAAGATGTTCTCTGTGTTTTTCCACAGCCTATCCCGGCCTCTTCTTGTGTCTGATTAGACCCAGAGAGTACCAGGTTCCCTCTCATATTCCTGGTTCTTTTCCTTTTACAGTCATGAGGCTTGAACTCAGGTCCTGGGTACTGTCCCTGAGCTCTTTTGCTCAAGGTTGATGCTCTACCATTTGAACCATAGTGCCATTTCCAGCTTTTCCTTTTCATGTGGATCTCTGATATCTCCAGTGCTGTGCCTGCAGGGAGGCACTCACCCCACAGACAGAGCCACCTCTGCCGTGACTGTGACGGCCCACAACCCTCACACCCACTCCTTGCACACCCCTCGACTCCAGTTTTAGCTCCTCTTGAACTGTGTGTCCAGCCTACCCCTTCCTACACTCACAAAGGGTCTACAATTGTCTTCCCAGGGTCCTTTCTTCTGCCAGCCAGAGTACAGACTCTGCACACCTTGACGATCACAGAGCTCAAAGCCAAAGGCTGAGATGCAGAAGGGGGTGACCCAGTAGCTGCACATGGCCCATGGATCATCCTGTGCATCCCCCGGCCTGTGACTTCCCCCACCCCCTTGGCAGGGAAGCTACATGCCCACATCCTGATCCCTGGTCCCCTCCAATTCCATTCTCCCTTGGATTTTGCAGACTGTCTACCATCAGGATCTAAAATTCTATTCATCATTTTATGTCCTTATCACTGATTTGCTACTTTGGCAGGATCTCCCCATGCCTGGAGAGTGGGCATGTCATGTACTCTCTGTGGAGAAGTTGCCCCAGGAGAAGAAATATGCACTTCATGTTAGTGTTGAACAGGGCAGGAGGGCTCCCTAGGATCAGAAGCCACAGGAGGGGTGCAGATGGGGAAATGCTAGGGGCCCCAGGGGACAGTGGGACTTAGGGCACAGTTGGTTCCTTCTGCAGGGTTGACACCACTTCACAAACCCAACAGAATGAGGTTCACATTACAGATATCAGAGACAGTGCAGATTGCCAATGGGCGCAGGGGTCACTGTCACCCCCAGATGCTGGCTGCATGCTGCGATGCACGCAGAAATGGTTTCAAGATCAGATAATGAGGATGTTGCAGGGTGTAACCATTCTTTTCAGATGGCTCTCTACCTCTCTTGAGCTTCATCTCTATCTTTGGATTTTTCTTGGAAGTTAACTGGAAATGAGAGTTTCGTGGACTTTCCTTTCTGGACTGGCTTCAAACAGAAGCTATGCACAGTTTTCAAACTACCCTACTGAAGAAGGGAAGCTTGATCTGGTGCTTAACTGGGTTGCACTTTGGCTCCATTTGCTATGCCTCACGGGAGGGGCTCATCATTTGTAGACTAGGATCTCATGACCTTCAAAGCCAAATGCTACCTGAAAGTTCAGGGTCCCAGCCTATGTGTTGGGCTTGGGTGAAAACATTCTCTGTTATGCTGTGTCATAAACCCATGTTTTAAGCTGGAAGTAGGCAGTGCCACATTTGATAAGAACATCTGCCAGAGATTGTCACCTCATGAAAGCAGATTCTAAATTTGTATTCCATTTCCTGTGGTGGAGAAATCCCCTCCAAGTTAGACAGGCTCACATCCCCCTGCAGGTCACACTCCTAATGCACCCTTGAGTGTCCTCGTGGTATTGGGATCTAAGTTTGTAGTCCATGAATTAGCTGGACAAGTGATGACCAACTTGTTGTGGATTAATATGAGAACAATTTAAGAAGCCCTGGAGGAGCATCACCCTGACCCTCTGTGGTGCTATAAATCTGATAGGATGTTCCAGTCTGAGAAACAATCACATGGCTTTGTGTTTGGCATCCAGACAAGTGAGTGCATGTCTTAGCTGTCAGCCAATACAGAGAGGACAGGAATAAGTGGGTGGAAAGCATCTGTCAGACCCCTGTCTGGGATCAGGTGGAGAGAACATAGGAAGGTAGATACCATGGCTGTGGTGGGGCCAAAAAAAAGGGTAAAAGAGGCAAAGGAACCAGGTACTGGTAGCTCAAGACTGTCATCCTAGCTACTCAGGAGTTTGAGATCAGAGGATCACAATTCAAAGCCAGCCCAGGACAGAAACTCCATGAGACTCTTATCTGCAATAAACTACTGAATGCAAGAAGCTCAAGCTCAGTGACAGCATCCAGGCCTAGCGTTCAAAACCCAGGACCGGCAGAAAAAAGTATCAAAGGACAAGAAGATGGCCAAAAGTTAGAGGGACTCTATCTTGACAAACAATACAATGGTAAGTTGCACTCAGAAGACTCGCACAAAATCTGGAAATGCCTGAGACCTATCTATGTATGTTTCCTGTTTGTCTAAATACATATGTTAATGCATTTATATATTAGTATATAGAGACAGATCAATACATATGACTATACATATATACATAGCCAGACACTTATGGGTGGGTGGTATACTGTGTGAGAGTTTGTGTTTGTGTTTTGTGGATGGCTACCTCTGTTTAAGAAAGATAGAAAATATGTAAACATCTTTAAAAACACTTGATAAAATATAGAGAGACATAAGCTCTTGAGGGAATCTGAAATGACAAGATTATTCACAGGCACGTTTATCCTTATGGATTCCTCAGCAAGTTTTAATTTTTTTCATTATTTTCTTTCTTTTTTTGAACCAGTGCTAAGGATTTCTCTCAGGGACCAGGTGCTGCCAATTACTAATTTTCTCATGGCTTGTATAAGAGGAACTGAGCCACAGTTCCACTTTTGCCTTATTTATTCGTGCTTAACTGAAGATAAAGATTTCTATCAGTGACTTTCTCTCAGGGGCTGGATTCTAACGAGGATCCCCAGACCTCAGCCTTCTCTATAGCTACAATTAACAATATGAGAACCCAGCACTGGGTTCCAATACACAGGGCAAGAAATTGAGTGAATCTCTCAACTCCAATTAGCTATAATAAGCTAGAAGTGAAAGACCAATACCTTTGAGGAAAAGATGCTAAGGGTTATCACACAGGCCCTGTGAGTAACCCCTAAACCCGGTACACATGTGTGCATGCAAACATTGGCAGATACACACTCAAATGCACACACATAATATCTCAGGCAATATTGTATTTTGAATTAATATCCAAAGATTGGACAACAGGATAGCAAGTAATAAAATCTGTTTTTCTTGTCTACATTGAGGGAAAGGGATAAATCACAAGATGCAGAAGCGAAGAATTCAGAGACAAATGCTGTGAGTGAATAACTTGTAAAAAGCACATTTCTTTTCTTTTCTTTTCTTTTGTTTTTTCTGCCATTCCTGGGGCTTGAACTCAGGGCCTGAGCATTGCTTTTGGCTTTTCCCAAGTCTAGCCCTCTGCCACTTGAGCCACATTGCCATATGGATTTTTATATCTGTGTGATATTAAGGACTCAAACCTAGATCTTCATGGATGCTAGGCAAGCACTCTACCACTGGGCCAAACTCTAAACCCCGATAAAGTATTTATAAATAGTCATCATCATCATATCAAAATATCCTTTCTCCTACAAAGAATGAACACTTATCTATGTCTGTAAGACTTTTTTTTATGTCACCAATGCTTCTGTGATTTTCCCACTTGTATTTTTACAGATGACAGCACAGATATTCCTAGTAGATTGAAGTGAAAAATATGTACAAGATGGCCTGGGTGTTTCATCTATTTGTAGAGTGCTTGGCTGTCACATAAAAAGACTCCGGTTTGATTCTGAAGTACCATATACATAGAAAACGCTGGAAGTGGTGCTGTGGCTTGGTGGGACAGCTATAGCCTAAAGAAAGCCTAAGAACAATGGTCAGGTTCTGAGGTCAAGTCCCAGGACTAGCAAAAAAAATGTGCAAGAGGCAAAATGCAAGCTGAGAAGGCACTGTGAAGCAAAATGTCTTGTGAAGGGTAAGGGGAATAGTGACAGTTAAGTTTGGATCTTACCTAAGAAAGGCTCCTTGAGCCTGAGACCAGGCTAGCACTTACGCCTAGTTAATGACTTGGGATTTGCACAAAAAGGTGTGCTGTTTACTACATCCATATGTGAGGTGGGAAGGGAGATTCAGTCTCCAGTATGTCTTTGGGGAGGTCTTCTGTGAGTGCCGAGCTTTGGTCATTGGGCCTTGAAAGGTGACCCTACCTCCCTCACAATGGAACAGAATATGGAACTCTGGTAACCAAGCCACTGTATGTGACAACCAGCTCAAGCTAGCTCCCTTGTCCTGTGGCTCAGGAACCAGAAAGATGTTGCTGTGCTGTTGCCAAAGGTCAGGAGGCTCGCATCTCAGGCATGAGAGATATGGATGTCTCACTTGAAGAAGTAGATGCTGGTTCAGTGCCAACCCAAAATTCCAGTATATCAGGCATTTCTCTAGTAAGAAAGCCAGGAAACTCCAGGGCAACTCAGATGAGGTATATTGAGAGGAAACCTATTGGAAACCATCATCCTGCCCACACACCACAACCTTTTTGAGTGCTTTCAAGTGACTATACTGAGATTAGAGTGTGTCATTTCCAATCTACTCTATTCCAATTCCTCAGTGTGAAGTGTGGTCCCATTCCTACATTTGAAATATCCATTGTTTTGCCAACATAGTGTGATGGTAAGTCAGCTCAGACTCTGAATGAGCCTTGTAACATATGGATCCTGGAGGAAGGCCTGTTGGAGATGCTGCTGACAAAGCTGATCCCTGCCTACCAGAAAGGTGATCTCTTTTATGTGTGAAACTTCCTGCACAATTTCAAATAGTGGAGGACAATGTAGTAGTTGCTGGAAATTCTCTTGAAAAAGTGAGTGTTCCCCCTCCAAACCCAGGTTTGATCACCCCTCCTGGCCAAGTCTTGGAATACTTGGCTCCTCTCTGAGCCTGTTTGGTTCACTGCGGTGTTCACAGGGGAGCTAAGCATGATACAAGTGCACAAACTACTTTATTATGACTGGGACACCATGCCATTTCATTTCCCTCACAAGCTACTGGAGTCTCAACAGTGTGCTTACTGAGAAGTTGGATTTCAGGCATGAGTAAGTGGCTCCCAACTGCAGCCCTCACCTAGGTGACATCCTAGGAAATCCCATTTCCCAGTAAGAAATGAAGTGTCAGTACTAATGGCGGAGGCCTGTGAAATACTGGAGTCAGAGGAAAAGCTGGGGGCTGAATCACTTTTGAGCCATCAGGAAGGGATTGTGATAGCTTTGCCTGTTAGAACCTGAAAGCATTTACATTTTGGTGTGTGGTCCAGTGCTGCCACTTGAACCTGAACCCAGGTCTAAATGCCATCCCTTTGGTGTTCAAAAATTAGCACTGTACCATTTGAGTCATAGGTCAAGTTCTGGCTTTTTGCTGCCTAATTGAAGACAAGTGCCTTTAGATTTTACTGACTAGACTGGCTTTCCACTGTGATCTTCAGAGCTCAGCCTGCTGGGTGGCTAAGATTAGAGGAATGAGCATTTTGTTCTTTATTTAGAGCATTCACTTATTGATTTATTTAGAGCATTTACTTAGTTAATTTAAGGTGCGTTTACTTTGGACAGATGCATAGAGGCCTCTCTCAGAAGCTTCTGGAAGTGGGGTGTAAAAGTCATCCTGTTCTCGAGTGTCTCTTACCCCCCTCCCAGCACATAAGTGCACATCTCTGCAGGACAGCCACAGCATTAGAGTCCTGCAAGAAAGGGGCTTTGGTAGAAGTCTCAGGATGGAGAGAGAAGGCTCTCACTTTCCTTGTACCGAATGTACCCACAGCATCATGTGTTTCATCTATACGATGTGAATGGACTTCTACCCCAGTGATTTCTATGAGTTCAAGAACTGCCACACCCTGACACAACTCAAGCTCTATATGAGGCTCCAAATGCCGGCTTTGGACCTGCTCTTCTAAACACATACTTTTGACCACTTTCACACTCCACCCAGAGTCAGTCCATCTGAGTCAGAGTAACACTCCACTTATTGTGCAAGCTGAAGGGGCACACGCTGGGCTCATGGAAAATGTCCCCATGGGAAGCAGCAAGTGTACTCTCAATACTGGATTCATTGGAAGAAAATGAATCCATCCTCACAGAATATCCAGACCCGTACATCTCACTAAAAGAGACTCAATCTCCATTCGACAAACCAGAATCCATCCCCCTCTTAACTCAGGAAGGACATTCTGTTTCTCATGAGGAAGGAGACCCTTCTGAGGACTCTGAAGTAGAATTACTGTCTGAAGGCAACTTGGAGGCCAGTCTGGATTTAGAGCTTCCCTGTCCTCTTCTTAAAAGACATCTCTTTATCTTGCTCTCATGATTCTTGTCAAGTATTCATTGTATTTACTTTGCTAAACATAAGAAATTAATAACTAACATTCCTTTTTATTAGTTTTATAGCATTACTACAATTTTATGAGAAAAATTACCTAGAATGTTTATTTTAGAGTTCAAGTAATCCATTTTGATAAATATATCAACCTACATCATTTATTTGAACACATTTTAAACTATTTTTTTCAGGAATGAAAATACATATATATTTGTTGTAAATGAAATTTATGACGTGGGGGGAAGGGAAAGAGAAAAGGGGGAAGGGGGTAACAGTGTTTACAAGAAATGTACTCATTTCATATGTAACAGCAATCTCTTTGTATATCACCTTGACAACAAATTTTTTGAAACGTACAATAAGTTTAAATGTCTACTTTGGGCAGAATTTTTTTTGCCAGTACTGTGCTTAGACTCAGGACCTGAGCACGATCCTTGTTTTTGTTTTTGTTTATTCTTAAGGCGCAAGTTCTATCACATGTGCCACAGCACCACTTGTATCTTTTTTATCTATGTTGTGCTGAGGAACATTCATGCTCGGCAAGAACTCTTCCACTAGGCTTAACTTATGGCCCCAGTGGGAAGGAAGTTTTCCATAAAATATGTAGGAAATATGTCCACTAAGGAAAAGCCATCAAAAAGAGAAGAAAAATTATATACTTAGATAACGACATGCCAGTATTATGGCAGATCTCTGTAATTCTAGCTTCAAGAGTGGCCTATTTGGACCGGGAGTTGGCTGGCTGAAGTAAAGTGCTATCCTTGAGCAAGCCCTAGGACAGTGCTCTGGCCATGAGTTGAAGCCATAGGACATGCAAAAAATAATAATTTAATGCCCGTGACTGGTGGCTCACCCTGGTAACCCTAGCTACCCTGGAGGATAGAGGTTCAAAGATGGACCAGGCATAAAAATCTGTGAGAATCTTATTTCCAAATAATCCAGAAAATTCAAAATGACAAATTGCCTCAAGTGGTAGAGCACTTGCCTTGAGCTGAAGAGCTTAAGGTAAACATCCAGGCCCAGAGTTCAAGCCCCATGAGTGAAAAAAAGAAAAAGAAAAAGAAAGCCCTTATCTAAGGCTGGAGTGCACACTAGTGGTAGTTTGCTTGCCTAGTATGCACAAAGCCCTGTGTTCAATTACTCTGTACCACTTACACCAAAAAAAAGCTGGAAATAATCTCAGAAGGTTGGGTTCTGAGGATCACAGTTCAAAGCCAGGCCAGACACTAAAGTCCATGAAACTGTTACTTCCACTTAATCACCAGAAAACCAGAAGTGACAATGTGGCTCGAGGTGTTTAAGGTAGTAGCCTTGAGCTGAAGAGCCCAGGGACACTGCCCAGGTGCACAATTAAAGTCTTACAACCAAAAGAGAGAGAGAGAGAGAGAGAGAGAGAGAGAGAGAGAGAGAGAGAGAGAGAGAGAGAGAGAGCGAGAGACAGAGAGAGACAGAGAGAGACAGAGAGAGACAGAGAGACAGAGAGACAGAGAGACAGAGAGACAGAGAGAGAGACAGAGACAGAGACATCAAACAGTCAGGCACTGCTGGCTGAAGCCTGTAATTCTACCTACTGTGGAGGCTGAGATTGGAGGACCTTGGTTCAAAGCCCAAAGCCAGCCAGGACACATATGTTTGTGAGGCTTACATCACCATTTAACTACCAGAAACCAAAAATGGAGCTGTAGTGGAAGAGCGCTAGCCTTGAGCTGAAGAGCTCAGGGACAGTGTCCAGGCCCAAAGTCCAAGCACCATGATGAATCAATAATAAAAAAGAAGATAGCTAATAGTAATGATGAATAATTTTGGGCTGGGAGTTTGGCCTAGTGGTAGAGTGCTTGCCTAGCATGCACGAAGACCTGGGTTCAATTCCTCAATACCACATACATAGAAAAATGCTGGAAGTGGTGCTGAGGCTGAAGTGGTAGAGCCCTAGCCTTGAGAAAATATAAGAACAGTGCTCAGTCCCTGAGTTCAAGCCCAGGACTGGCCAAATCAAAAGGAGTAGAGCACTGGCATTGAACTGAAGATCCGAGGAACAGCCCAGGCACAGAGTTCAAGCACCGCAAACAACAACAACAAAATCTATGAAATGGCAGTGGTGGTTTTAAGCTGAGCAAAAATAGAGTAGAAACTGGTAAAATACATATTTGTGTGTAAGCAAAATAGCCAGACTATGCATTAGAACAGGATAGCAACTTGAAAAAAATTTTGTTTTCCACCTTACTAGGTCCTGTCTCTTAATTTATTCAAGTAAGTAAAATGCTGGGTTTTATAATCATTGCTCTGAATATTAGAAATCAGAATATCTCTCATTAACCAACAAAGACCAGGAACTGGGGCTTCGTTCAAATGGCCGAGTATCAGGCAAGAGAAGAAAAAATTGAAGTAAGAACTTGAAGTTCTTGATCCAGAACCTGCATAGTAACAGAGCAGCAGCCTGGTGATGGTACCTCACACCTATAATCTTAGCTACTCAGGAGGCAAAGATCTGAGAATCAAAGTTTAAAGCCAGCCAAAGTACCCAGTTAACTGCCAGAAAAACCAGAAGTGGCACTGTGGCTCACAGATTAAAGCACTAGCCTTGAGCTGAAGAGCTCAGGGACAGTGCCCAGGCCCAGAGTTCAAGCCCCACAATTGACAAAAATCAAACAAGCAAACAAAACTCACAAAGAAGCCTGCAGACCACAGTGGTTCTGCTGAGTCTCTTCTCTATGGGGATGAGGAAACATTTCACTTTTTCTGTCTCTTCCCATCTCAACATTCATACTAAAATAAGACTGTGTTGAATGTTTCCATTTATAAAAATGTTTTTCATGAAGCACCCTAAAATATTCATAGCTTATATCTCAATTGAAGATAGTTGATTTGGGGCTGCTTTGGTAGAGTGCTAGCCTTGAGCAGAAAAGTTCAGGGATACAGCTGAAGCACTCAGTAGAAGACCCAGTGCCAACACACAAAAGAAAATATGCACTTTATACATATTTTCTAATTTCTTAATGAATTTTTCAGTCTGTATAAATATAGGGTACATTCCTTGTTACTTAAGTAAGATTGCTCTTTTTTTTTCTTTTTGCCAGTCCTAGGGCTTGGACTCAGGGCCTAGACATTTTCATTGGACTCGCTTGCCCAAGGTGAGTGCTCTGCCTCTTGAGACACAGCGCCACTTCTAGCTTTTTTCTGAGTATGCGGTCCCGGTGAATAGAACCTAGGTCTTCATGCATTCTAGGTGAGCACTCTACCATTAGGCTACATTCCCAGACAGTGAGATTCCTCTTACAGTCATTGTATGTTCACAGAGTTTGACTCACACACTGTAGGGCCCTGGTTGGCTTTGACCTGTGATCCTAAGCCCTGAGCCTCCTAAGTAGCTGAAATTAAGTTGTGAGCCAGCATGATGGCTTCCATTCTTTTTTCTACAAAAATATATGTAGTTATCTAAAATATATCTATAGCTGAAAAAATGAATCTCTCCCAAACAAATCTTCAAAGAAACAACCATCCTATTAAAAGGTGGGCTAAAGACTTAAAAGAGTATTCTCTGAAGAAAAAATTAAATGGGCTTTAGACACATGAAGAAATGCTCCATATCTCTAGCAATAAGGGAAATGAAAATCAAAACAACTTTGAGATTCCACCTGACTCCAGTCAGAATGGCCATTATCAAAAAATCTAATAAGAGATACTGGTGGGGAAGTGACCAGGGGGGATCACACCTACACTGTTGGTGTGAGTGTAAACTCGTTCAACCACTAGGGAAAGCAGTGTGGTGGTTCCTCAAAAGACTGAACATAGAGCTCCCCTATGATCCAGCAAATCCACTACTTGGCATCTACCCAATTGTCCAGAAAAAAGGGCATACTAAAGCCACTAGCACAATGATGCTCATTGCAGCACAATTTACCATAGCAAAGATATGAAACCAACCCAGATGCCACTCAGTAGATGACTGAATCAAGAAGATGTGGTACTTATACACAATGGAATGCTATCCTGCCATCAGAAGGAATGACATCGCCCCATTTGTAAGGAAATGGGAAGACTTGGAAAAATTCATATTAAGTGAAGCAAGCCAGACCCAAAGAAACATAAGCTCAATGGTTTCCCTCATTTGTAATAATTAGTTCACATCTAGGACTCTCCTAGCAGAGGATTACAATAACTCAAAAACCTAGGTATATAAGGTCATATAGGATGAGACTAAATGAAAGGATCTCTAGGATATGGGAACAAGAGCTATATCTTGTGTCATCGTTGCTCTTAATCTTGTGTGATTTTTGTCCTTAATCTACTATGTTATTTCTCATCTCTTATTTTGCCCTTTGGTTAATGTCAGATTGTTACTGTATCTGATTTTTTCCTTGGCATATTGTATATATGTTTATTTGTTTATGTCAAATAGGAAAGGGAAGGGGGGAAACAAGATGATTGGGAAGGGGAGGGGAGAGGGAACTGGGGACAAAAACATGTGGAGTGGAATAAATGTGTGAGAAGTAATGCAGTCCACTACCTGTAAATGTAATCGTAACCCCTCTATACATTACCCTGAAAATAAAAAAGAGACTATAAAAATATCTGTAGAAAATGAGGCTGGATGATGGAAACACCAGATGCCCTACTATAAAAAATGTGATACACGCGCGCGCGCACACACACACACATACACACACACACACAATGGAATGATACATAGCTAACTGACAAGATAAAATAATGGCATTCTCGGGGAAGTGGATGAAAAGGAAAAAAATCATATTAAGTGAAGGAAGCCAAACTCAAAGGAACATAGGCCGAAAAGTCTCCCTCATTTGTCAAATTCAGTAGAAACCTTGGGCTCTGCTACCAGAGATTTACAATAGAACAGAATCTACAGACATCGTGACAAATAGTATGACACTAAATGTAAGGACCTTCAAGATAAAGAAACAAAACTCATATAATGAGTGATTGTTGTCCTTAATGAACTATGTGATCTCATATCTCTTTTGCTATCCCTTGGATATATCATATTGTTAAAATATTTCACCTTGTTTTCTGATATATTTCATATGTGCCTAATTGGTTATTTGAAATTGGATAGGGAAGGGGGGAAATGAACATGAGTGGGGGTAGGGGAAGGGAAATGGGGACCATATCATTACATGGGGTATCGAAGTTTGAGATATAATGCACCTTCTGTCTGGTGAATATAATGTAACCCTTCTATAAATTACAATAAAAATAGATACATAAAAAGAAGATCTGCACAGAAAAAAACAATAATGGCATTTTTGGGGTAGTGGATGAAATTAGAGTGAATCCTGTTGAGTGAGATAAGTCAAGACCAAGGAACAAAAGGTACATGGTATCCTTAATATATGGATATTAGTTTCAAACAGTAGTAGAGCGATGATTGAATAGTTGATACCCAAAGTTCTGGACATAATTTTGGAGATATAAACATAACTACATAGACATAAAAATCTAGGATGGACTATACACTCTATAGACATGTGTTTTATTATAGATTAATCTGTATCTATGACATACAAAGACTCAGCTTAATTTTTACTATATTCTAAAATTTATGTGCCAGTGATTGTATAGCGATTCCCTTCTTGAATATTTGTTGGTTAAACAAAAACATTTGAAATATGATGTAAAATTCAATGTTAATAAATTTTTTTAGAAAAAGTGGCTAGAGGTAAATACCACTAATGTACTTGCTCTAAGTGGTACAGAAATTTTCTTAATGAATCAAGGGGTTTTATTACATCTTTATGCAATTATTTTAGTTCTGAGTGTTCTACACTCAATGCTACATCTGGAAAGATGATATAGCTGACTGTGTAGATCGTATGAAGACATACTGGCCTAAACGTAGAATAAAGCATTGGTAAGTGGCTGTTAGCTGTCCAGATTCTACTGGAATATGTGGAATGAATTTATTAAGCACAATGCAGGCTCTTAGTCAGATCAGGATCAAGATTATGTGGTTCCATGAGATGAATGAGGGAAGATCAGAAAAATCTACTAAGATATACAGATATACTTTTGAAACGAAGGTATCTGGACTCCTTTTTTTTTCTTTCTTGGTGGGGAGCTTGAACTTTGGACCTGTGCAAGGTCTCTTAGTTCTTTTTCCTCAAGGCTAATGCTGTACCAGTTTTAGCCACAACTCCACTTAGTTTTTGGGTGGATAAGTGGAGAGAAGAATCTTACAGTTTTTTTTGTTTCTGTTTTTTCCTTGCAAAGGCTTTGAATCACCTTCTCCCTGGCTAGTAGAATGACAATTATTACCCTCCAGCGCCTGGCTAGTAATTTTTTGAAAATTGGACTTTCTTCCAAATCACGTAACTGGTTCCTAGCAAAGTTCTGAAGCCTGACTTAAATGTGACAGATTTTTGTCACTTGGAGACACTCTGCGCTGAACGTTAGAAATCTACCAGCTGAGTCACAGTGGCACTTCCAGTTTTTGTTTATGTGGTGCTGAGGAATGGAATCCAGGGTTTCATACATGCTAGGCAAGCTACATTTTCAGCCCAAGGATTTATGTTTTGTTTTTTCAGTGTTGTTGGTTCTAAGGTACTGTATGATGTTCTTTCATTTTCTTTGCTTTTTACCTCTTTTCTTCTTTTTCCCTTTAGTTTTATTCTCTGTAGTCACTGTGTTGAATTCGGGTACCCTGTGTCTTCTACATAGGTTTATGTGATTTGGGGAATGGAGCGGGTATAATAAAATGGTAAAAAAAAAAAAACAAAAACAAAGGAAAAAGGGTGAACCAATTGAACAGTGATACTTGGAGGACACTAAACCGAAATGAACTGAACAATCTGGTTGGAGAGGGGGCTGAGGGTAGGAAAACAGAGAAAAATGAGGGAGGGGATAACAATTTTCTTAAGAAATGTGTTCAATACTTATGTAACCGTATGCCAACTATATATTGACTTAACAACAAAAATTAACTTAAAAAATAATTTAGCCGGGTATACTTTCTCACACTGGTAAATGTAGCTACTCAAGAGGCTGGGATCCAAGGATAGCAGTTCAAAGTCAGCCTGGGCACTGAAGTCCATGTGACTCTAATCTCCAATTAACCACCAGAAACCCAGAAGTGGCCCTATGGCTCAAGGGATACGGCAGTAGTCTTGAGCTGAAAAGCTCAGTGACAAGACCCAGGTGCAGAATTACAGTCCCATGACTTGAATGATGAATGATACTAGCCAGGCCCTGTGCGCTCACACTTGGAATCCTATCTACACAGAATCAGGTTTGAATCCAGCCCAAACAAATTGCATGATATTCTGATTTACAGTTCATTACCAAAAATCTGGAAGTGGAGCTGTGGATCAAGTGGTAGAACATTAGCCTGAAGCAAAAAAAGACATTTATGGACAGTTCCCAGGCCCTGGGTTCAAGTCCCAGGACTTGCATAAAACAAACAAAATGTGACGCTGAGTCCTCCATCATTTGGTGTTATAGTTCAATATTCTTGATATGCATCTTAGAAATTAAGTCCCTAGCAAATACTCTCCCCTGAAATTCTGCTTCATAGCTGATTCATAGAATTTCAGCATCATTACTATCACCTTCCAGTTAGCATAGCAGTCTACTACTGAAAATTTGAAGAAAACTTTTGAGTAATCGTAATAAATCTGTGTATCATCTGCAAACACATCAAATCAGCAGCAGCTATGTTCTACTATTATCTAAATGTATTTAATCCCTTCTTGAGTTAATGAGCCTTAAAGAGTAAAACATATGAAATAGTTATGAAACTAACAGTCACCATTCTTCTACCTAATATTGTAATATAAGTTTATAAATGCAAAGACTATTCTGAAGTGTGCAGAAGATAGCTTCTAATTATAATATTCTCATGAAGTATTGTTTTTAGGAAACATGTTGCTTGCTTTGGGAAAGCAAAGGCAAGGAAAAATGATATAGGTAAGTTCCCTATTTATCAGAAGGAAAATACTATTGGGTTTAGATCAACTTCATTCATTCCGTGCTGATGAAACAAATATTTGCAATTCCAGAGGCCAATTACTTCATTGTGATGCACAATCAGCCAGCTTAGATCAATCTTCCAAAAAAGGAAAGGAACAAATGAGAAGCAATTAAGGTTTCCAAAATGAACCAGGTGGTGGTGGCAGCTCACACTTGTAATTCTATCTACTCAAGGCCTGAAATCCAAGGATCTGGATTAAGTCTGTCTGGGATGAAAATATTCCTGTCTGAAACATCATCTCTCTTATCACAGCCCAGCTGATATACTCTGCCCAACAGGTTCCAAACACCAAAGTCCATTTCCTAACTGAAATACTAGCAAACGTACTCACACATTATTTCCTCTTTAGGAGATAGTTGAAACATGTACCAAAAACATTTCCCTGGCTTCAGAGTGGAAGTGGAAATATATACTCACTAGAAGCCCATCTAGTAAATTACAGTCAATCATCTTTCCTCACATCTTGTTAGTTAAATTGAACAATGAGTGTTTGGATCAGAAGAGATGTGTATGAGCATACAGGTTGTAAAAGTACTGTAATCCTAGCTACTGAAGATAAGCTGAGACCTGAGGATTCCAGTTCAAATTCAGCCATGCAATAAATTCCAAAAGATTTTTACGTCTAATCAACCAGCAAAAAACAGAGCGTTGAATTGTGCTTAAATTGCCACAGGCCTAAGCTTTGCATAAAAGTGCTAAGGGATAGCATACAGGATCAAACTCTCTCCACTCCTTTTTAACATAGTACTAGAATTCCTAGGCAGTGCAATAAGGCAAGAAGCAAACATAAAGCGGATCCAAGTAGGGAAAGAGGAAATAAAACTATCCCTCTTTGCAGATGACATGATTCTGTATTTAAAGAATCCTATAGACTCTACTCCCAAGCTCCTTGAGCTGATTCAAAGTTTTGGAAGCGTAGCAGGCCATAGAATCAACCCTCACAAATCAACTGCCTTCCTTTACGCCAACAGTGAGAGGAACGAGGCAATAATCAGGAAAGAAACTCCTTTCACAATAGCCTCAAAGGAAATAAAGTACCTAGGAATTAGCTTAACTAAGAATGTAAAGGACCGTTTAGATGAAAAATTTAATACCCTAAAAAAGGAAATTAAAGCAGAACTAAGGAAATGGAAAAACCTCCCATGCTCCTGGATTGGAAGAATCAACATTGTGAAAATGAGAATCTTGCCAAGGGCTATCTACAAATTCAATGCAATACCCATCAACATCCCAATGGCATTCTTTAAAGAAATAGAAGAGGCAATTCAAAATTTCATATGGAATAATAAAAGACCCCGTATAGTAAAAACACCTCTTAGCAGAAAGAACAGCGCTGGAGGAATTTCAATTCCAAACTTTAGACTCTATTATAGAGCTATAATTCTCAAAACAGCTTGGTACTGGCACAAGAACAGGTCTGAGGTCCAATGGAATAGAACTGCGGACCCAGATATTAAACCACAGACCTATGGCCACCTAATCTTTGACAAGGGAGCCAAAAAAATAGAATGGAAGAAAGATAGCCTCTTCAACAAGTTGTGCTGGCAGAACTGGTTAAGCACCTGAAGAAAACTAAATTTGGATCGTTCTTTGTCACCTTGAACTAGAATTAACTCCAAATTGATCAAAGACCTGGAGGTAAAACTGACAAACTGAAAAGTTTACTTTTCTATGTATGTGGTAATGAGGAATCATCCTGAGTCTTTTTGCGTGGTAGCCAAGGACTCTACCACTAGGTCAAACACACAGGGCATCTTGCACATATTTTTGACGTCAATCTACTAGGATATTATTAAGTTTCTGTATCCTAATCAATTTTTTCCTGATGATTAGCTTTGCTGTCATGTGTAAAAAATGCAAGAGGGAAAAACACAGAAGAATTAGTGAAATATAAAAAAAAGCATTACACACATAGATAAGTGTTCATTCTTTGTAGGAGAAAGGATATTTTGATATGATGATGATGACTTTATAATTACTATCTAAGGGTTGAGAGTTTGGCATAGTGGTAGAGTGCTTGCCTAGCATCCATGAAGATCTGGGTTTGATTGCTCAGTATCACATAGATAGAAAATCTAGATGTGGCACTGTGGCTCAAGTGGCAGAGGGCTAAACTTGAGAAAACCAGCGGACAGTGCTCAGGCCCTGAATTCAAGCCCCAAGACTGGCAGAAAGATAAAAGAAAATAAAAATGCTTTTTACGAGCTAGTTCACTCACAGCATTGGCTTCTGAAATCTTCGCTTCTGCATCTTGTGAAATACCCCTTTCCCTCAACATAGACAAGAAAAACAGATCCATCCCATGGTCCACTGTGAGGCCACTGGTTGGGCTAAGAGCTAGTCGTGCAGCAACACATAAGTTTTATTCTAATACTTTCCAAACTTTGTACTCAAATATGCTACCTACTTACCAACTTAGGTCAGTTATCCTTATGCTATACCTTTTCTTCATGACTACAATATTCTTACACTCCTACGTTAATCCTCTTGTACCTAACCTGACCTCTCTCATTCTTTTTTTCTATCTCTGGACCTCTGCTCGTCTTTCAACCCTTATACTGCACGGATCTACACATGATGTCTGTTGAGCAATATTGTATATGTAGGTGGTTAATTATTCTCTAGGCTCAGAGGGACTTAAAGACAATCGAGATTGGATTGAGAGGCTTATTGTTTTGGGTATAGATTGCTTATCAGTGGTTGTATTAGACTGGTCTGTAAGTGCACAAAAAGAAAGAGTGATAATACCAATCAAAACTTGTGAACATCTAGTGTCTGCCAGCTACAGAGGTCTAGGTTGGTTATATCTGAAAAACTATAATTGTATTTATTAGTAATCTTGCTCCCATTTTCAAATAGGCAGAACAAGAAACTCAAGAAAAATGTCAAATCAAGAAACAACATCCCCCACCCAATGTAAACAGACAATGCAACAGTCACTGGCACACCTAGATGAGAGTCTTCCAAGTGCTACACAAATGCAATTGATAAACATCATTAATGGAAAATGTGAAAATATAAAGAAAGAGATAATGGAGGAAGCCATAGCTGAACAAGAGGAAAGCATAAACAAGGTGATAAGTGAAAAAGAAGGAGCCATAAAGTTGGCCATAATAAAGGTTTTTCAAAGAAAGATGGATGAATTCATAGAATCCATAAAAACGTGACCAAACTCCAGCAAATGTCCAAAAGAAAATAAAGCTACTGAGCTAACCACTCAAAAGGAAATCTAGGAGATAAAGAAATCCATACATGATCTAAAACAAGAGATGCAAGGCATCAAAGGGAGCAATTAGAAGCAAGGGAGATAAAAAATAAAGTAGATAGCTTTGATAGCAGGTTAGACAATGCAGAGGGGAGAATTTCCGGGGCTGAAGATAATTTAGGTATTATAGAGAAAGAACAGAAAACGAGTCATACAAATCTAGGAAAATGGAGAGAGCGCTTCAGGAGGTCCAAAATACAATTAGGATGCCTAATTTAAGGCTAGTTGGTATTGAGGAGGGCGTGGAGAAAGAGGTCAATGGTATTGGAAATATACTTCAGGGAATCATCTCAGAGAATTTCCCAAATATCCAGAAGGGCAGGCCCATCCAGATACAAAAAGCTTTTAGAACCCCAAACAGACCTGACCAGAAAAGAACATCCCACCGCCACATTGTGATCCAAACTGGATAAATAGAAACGAAAGAAAGATCCTAAAGGCAGCCAGGGAAAAGGGATCAGTAACCTATAAAGGAAAACCAACCAGAATAACCCCAGATTTCTCAGCAGAGACCATGCAAGCACGAAGTGAATGGAAGCATATATGTCATGCACTTAAATCAAATAACTACCAACCAAGAATATTGTAGCCAGCTAAGCTCTCATTCATAACTGAGGGAACAATAAAAACATTCCATTCCAGGGAAAAGCTGCAACAATATGTCGAAACAAAACCAACACTACAGAGAATTCTCAAAGATGCTCTATACCTAGAAAACCAAAATAAATGCAATATAGGGAAAGAAATGGCACCTAAACAGCATACCATCTAAGGACCACAAGAACTGTCAAGACACAGGCCCTACTAAAAGCTTTTAAACATAGTAGGAACTAATAAATATCTCTCAATCCTAACTCTCAATATCAATGGACTTAACTCTCCAATTAAACGGCATAGGCTGGCTAGTTGGATCAAAAAGCAAGAGCCATCGTTCTGCTGTCTTCAAGAGACACATCTTACCCAAAAACAATCATCTTTTGAAAGTGAGAGGATGGAATAAACTCTATCAAGCCAACTGCCCCCATAAACAGGCTGGAGTTGCCATCCTCATATGAGATACAATAGACTTCAAACTAAAATTAGTAAGAAAAGACAAAGAAGGTTACTACATACTACTAAAGGGATCTTTCCTCCAGGAAGACATAACGATCCTAAATATTTACACACCCAATCCCGGAGCTCCAAACTTCATCAAGCAAACTTTACTTACACTGAAACCATACATAGATCGAAATACAGTGATTGTTGGTGAGTTTAACACACCACTCTCACCTATGGACAGATCAACAAGGCAAAACTCAACAGAGAAACCTTAGAACTGAACAACTATATAGACCAACTAGATCTAACAGACATCTGCAGAATATTCCACCCAGTAACAACACAATATACGTTTTTCTCAGCAGCACATGGAACATTTTCCATAATAGACCACATCTTAGGCCATAAAACAAACCTGGACAGATTCAGAAACACTGAAATTATTCCATGCACACTCTCAGACCATAAAGGCATCAAATTGGAGCAGAACACATATCTCCACCAACAAAAACCCTGTAACTCATGGAGACTGAACAACACATTGTTGAATCAAAAACAATGTGTAATCGAAGAGATCAGAACAGATATCCAACTGTTTATGAAATTTAACAATAAGGAGCGCACAAATATCAACTCCTTAGGGACACAACAAAGGCAGTACTCAGAGGAAAATTTATAGTGCTGAGTGCCTACAACAGCAAGTTGGAAAATAGCAAACCAACTAGTTAATATCTCATTTTAACCTCCTGGAAAAAGAGCAAAAAACCAACACTGAACCCATTACTAGAAAGCAAATTATTAAAATCAAAGCAGAATTAAATGATTTGGAAAAAAAACCTATAGAAAGAATCAACAAAACAAGGAGTTGGTTCTTTGAAAGAATTAACAAAATTGAAAAGTGCTTAGCAAATCTTAACAAAACAACAAGAGAGCATATCGAAATAAACAAAATCGCAGATGAAAATGGTAATATCACGACAGAAATTACCAATATCCAGAATATCATGAGGGAATACTTCTGAAAACTTTACGATTAGAAATTTGAGAAACTAGAAGAAATTGATGAATCCCTAGACAATATTAACATACCCACACTGAACCAAGAAGAGCTAACCCAACTCAACAGGCCTATTTCAAGCTCTGAAATACAAATGGAAATTAGACAACTTCCACTTAAAAAGAGCCCAGGGCCAGATGGATTCACAGCTGAATTCTATAAGGTCTTCAAAGCAGAGCTCACACCAATACTAGTCAAGCTCTTCAACGAAATTGAAAATGAAGGTTGTTTACCAAACTCATTCTGTGAAGCCAGTATATCCCTCATCCCCAAACCAGACAGAGATTCATCAAAGAAAGAGAACTATAGACCCATTTCTTTGATGAACATCGATGCAAAACTTCTCAACAAAATACTGGCCAACTGTCTACAACAACTCATCAAAAAATTATACACTATGACCAAACTGGATTCATCACAGGGAGGCAAAGCTGGTTCAACATACACAAATCAATTAATATAATTGTGATTCGTGTGAATCAACAGGAGCAAGGACAAAAATCACATGATTGTCTCAATAGATGTGGAAAAGGCATTTGACAAGAGCCAAAACCCCTTTATGATAAAAGATGTGGAGAAACTAGGAATCCATGGAACATTTCTCAATGTAATAAAGGCTGTGGATGAAAAACCCACTGCCAGTATTATACTTAATGGTGAAAATCTAAAGCCATTCCCTCTAAAATCAGGAACGAGACAAGGATGCCAACTCTCTCCACTCCTTTTTAACATAGTACTAGAATTCCTAGACAGTGCAATAAGGCAAGAAGCAAGCATAAAGGGGATCCAAGTAGGGAAAGAGGAAATAAAACTATCCCTCTTTGCAGATGACATGATTCTGTATTTAAAGAATCCTATAGACTGTACTCCCAAGCTCCTTGAGCTGATTCAAAGCTTTGGAAGAGTAGCAGGCCATAAAATCAACCCTCACAAATCAACTGCCTTCCTTTACGCCAATAGTGAGACGAACGAGGCAATAATCAGGAAAGAAACTTCTTTCACAATAGCCTCAAAGAAAATAAAGTACCTAGGAATTAGCTTAACTAAGAATGTAAAGGACCGTTTAGATGAAAACTTTAAAACCCCTAAAAAAGGAAATTAAAGCAGAACTAAGGAAATGGAAAAACCTCCCATGCTCCTGGATTGGAAGAATCAACATTGTGAAAATGAGAATCTTGCCAAGGGCTATCTACAAATTCAATGCAATACGCATCAACATCCCAATGTCATTCTTTAAAGAAATAGAAGAGGCAACTCAAAATTTCATGTGGAATAATAAAAGACCCCGTATAGTAAAAACACTTCTTAGCAGAAAGAACAGCGCTGGAGGAATTTCAATTCCAAACTTTAGACTCTATTATAGAGCTATAATTCTCAAAACAGCTTGGTACTGGCACAAGAACAGGCCTGAAGTCCAATGGAATAGAACTGCGGACCCAGATATTAAACCACAGACCTATGGCCACCTAATCTTTAACAAAGGAGCCAAAAAAATAGAATGGAAGAAAGATAGCCTCTTCAACAAGTTGTGCTGGCAGAACTGGTTACGCACCAGCAGAAAACTAAAGTTGGATCGTTCTTTGTCACCTTGAACTAGAATTAACTCCAAATGGATCAAAGACCTGGAGGTAAAACTGACACGCTGAAAAGTTTACAGGAAGGAATAGGAGATACACTAGGCCTCCTTGGCACAGGTCGAAACTTTCTTAATAAGGACCAAGAATCACAACAAATCAGAGAAAGGCTGGATAAGTGGGACTGCATTAAACTTCAGAGCTTTTGTATGGCAACGGATATAGCTAGTAAACTAATCAGGAAGTCTACAGAGTGGGAGAAGATCTTCACCAACCAAACAACGGACAAAGGCCTCATATCTAAAATATATCAACAACTCAAAAAATTGAATCACTCCAAAACTAACCTCCAAAGTAACACCCATCACATTAAAAAATGGGCCAAAGACTTAGAGTCTTCTCTGAAGAAGAAACAAAAATGGCCTATAGACACATGAAGAAATGCTCAACATCTTTGGTCATAAAAGAATTGCATATCAAAAGAACTCTAGATTCCACCTCACTCCACTTAGAATGGCCAGGATCAGGAAAACGAATGACAGCAGATGCGGGAGGGGATGTGGCCAGGAGGGATCACTACTACACTGTTGGTGGGAGTGCAAACTCGTTCAACCACTATGGAAAGCAGTGTGGCAGTGCCTCAAAAGGCTAAACATAGAACTCCCCTATGACCCAGCAATTCCACTACTTGGCATTTACCCAACAATCCAGAAACAAGGGCATACTAAACCCACTAGCACAACAATGTTCATTGCAGCGCTATTCACCATAGCAAAGATATGGAACCAACCCAGATGTCCCTCAGTTGATGAGTGGATCAACAAGTTGTGGTATTTGTACACAATGGCATTCTATGCTGCTGTCAGAAAGAATGACATCGCCCCATTTGTTAGGAAATGGAAAGACTTAGAACAAATCATATTAAGTGAAGTAAGCCAGACTCAAAGGAACTTAGGCTCAGTGTTTTCCCTCATTTGTCATAATCAGTAGAAACCTTGGGTTCTACTAGCAGAGATTTGCAATAGAGCAAAAGGCCATATAATGTGAAGCTAATTGAAAGGACATCCAGGATATTGAAACAAAAGCCATATAATGAATGATTGTTGTCCTTAATGTACTGTGTTGTCTCTCATCTCCTTTGCTGTCCCTTGGTTATCCCATATTGGTATATTATCTCACTTTGTTATCTGATATATTGAATTTATTTGTATTTGGATATTTGAAATTTGATAGGGAAGGGGTGAAAACCAAGACAGGTGGGGGGTGTGGGGTTGGAGTGAAATGGGTACCAAGACATGTGAAAGGGTATCAATGTATGTGAATTAATGCACCTTCTACCTGGCAAATATCATGTAACCCTTTTACTAATTACAATAAAAAAATTAAAAAAAAGAAAGTTGTACTGTGTGGGGAGGATGATGGGGTCAAATACAATTCTTGTTAGAAATATACCTCATCTGGTTGCCCTGGATTTCCTGGCCTTCTTCTTAGAGAAAGGCCTGTTATACTGGATTTGTGGCTTGGCAAAGATCTAGCATGTACATCTTCGAGTAAGACATCCACAACTTCCAGGCCTGAGACTCGACTTTCCTGACCTTTGGCAACAGCCCAGCAACATCTTTCTTCCTCCTGAGCCACAGGCCAAGTGAGCTGGCTTGAGCTGGTTGTTAGTTACAGTGGCTTGGTTAGCAGGGTTCCATATTCTTTTCCATTGTGAGGTAGGCAGCGTCACCTTTCAGGGCCAAATGACCAAAGATCCTTGCTCACAGAAGACCTCACCAAAGACATAGTGGAGGCTGAATCTCTCCTCCAATCTCACAATATACATGTGGATGTAGTAAACAGCACACCTTATTTGTCCATTCCCAATGTCTTCCACTAGGCCCAACTACCAGTACGGTCTTAGGCTCAAGGAGACTTTCTTAGGTAAGATCCAAACTTAAGGGTCAATATTGCCCTCATCCTTTACAAAACATTTGCTTCACAGTGCCTTCTCTGCCTGCATTTTGCCCCTTGTCGAATTTTTTTTTGCTAGTCTTGTGACTTGACCTCAGAGTGTGAACATTGTTCTTGGGCTTTGTTTAGGCTTTAGCTGTCCCACCGTGCCACAGCACCACTTGCAGCGTTTTCTAAGTATTTGGTAATGAGGAATCAAACCTGAGTCTTTTTGCTTGGTAGCCAAGGACTCTACCACCAGGTCAAACACACAGGGCATCTTGCACATATTTTTGACGTCAATCTACTAGGATATTAGTAGGTTTCTGTATCCTAATCAATTTTTTCCTGATGATTAGCTTTGCTGTCATGTGTAAAAAATGCAAGAGGGAAAAACACAGAAGAATTAGTGAAATTTAAAAAAAAGCATTACACACATAGATAAGTGTTCATTCTTTGTAGGAGAAAGGATATTTTGATATGATGATGATGACTTTATAATTACTATGTCAGGGTTGAGAGTTTGGCATAGTGGTAGAGTGCTTGCCTAGCATCCATGAAGATCTGGGTTTGATTGCTCAGTATCACATAGATAGAAAATCTAGATGTGGCACTGTGGCTCAAGTGGCAGAGGGCTAGACTTCAGATAACCGGAGGACAGTGCTCAGGCCCTGAATTCAAGCCCCAAGACTGGCAGAAAGATAAAAGAAAATGAAAATGCTTTTTACGAGCTAATTCACTCACAGCATTGGCTTCTGAAATCTTCGCTTCTGCATCTTGTGAAATACCCCTTTCCCTCAACGTAGACAAGAAAAACAGATCCATTCCATGTTCCACTGTGCAGCCCCTGGTTGGGCTAAGAGCTAGTCGTGCAGCAACACATAAGTTTTCTTCTAATACTTTCCAAAGTTTGTACTCAAATATGCTACCTACTTACCAACTTAGGTCATTTACCCTTATGCTATACCTTTTCTTCAGGACTACAATATTCTTACACTCCTACGTTAATCCTCTTGTACCTCCCCTGACCTCTCTCATTCTTTTTTTCTATCTCTGGACCTCTGCTCGTCTTTCAACCCTTATACTGCACGGATCTACACTTGATGGCTGTTGAGCAATATTGTATATGGAGGTGGTTAATCTCTAGGCTCAGGGGGACTTAAAGACAATAGAGATTGGATTGAGAGGCTTATTGTTTTGGGTATAAATCGCTTATCATTGGTTGTATTAGACTGGTCTGTAAGTGCACAAAAAGAAAGAGTGATAATACCAATCAAAACTTGTGAACATCTAGTGTCTGCCAGCTACAGAGGTCTAGGTTGGTTATATCTGAAAAACTATAATTGTATTTATTAGTAATCTTGCTCCCATTTTCAAATGGGCAGAACAAGAAACTCAAGAAAAATGTCAAATCAAGAAACAACATCCCCCACCCAATGTAAACAGACAATGCAACAGTCACTGGCACACCTAGATGAGAGTCTTCCAAGTGCTACACAAATGCAATTGATAAACATCATTAATGGAAAATGTGAAAACAAACAGAAAGAGATAATGGAGGAAGCCATAGCTGAACAAGAGGAAAGCATAAACAAGGTGATAAAGAAAGAGAAGAAGCCATAAAGGAGGCCATAACAAAGGTTTTTCAAAGAAAGATGGATGAATTCATAGAATTCACAAGTAAAAACGTGACCAAACTCCAGCAAATGTCCAAAGAAAATAAAGCTACTGAGCTAACCACTCAAAAGGAAAAGAAGGAGATAAAGAAATCCATACATGATCTAAAACAAGAGATGCAAGGCATCAAAAATGAGCAATTAGAAGCAAGGGAGATGAAAAATAAAGTAGATAGCTTTGATAGCAGGTTAGATAATGCAGAGGAGAGGATTTCCGGGGCTGAAGATAATTTAGGTATTATAGAGAAAGAACAGAATGAGTCAATCCAAATCTAGGAAATATGACAGATCACTTCAGGAGGTCCAAGATACAATTAGGAAGCCTAATTTAAGGCTAGTTGGTTTTGAGGAGGGCGTGGAGAAAGAGGTCAATGGTATTGGAAATACACTTCAGGGAATCATCTCAGAAAATTTCCCAAATATCCAGAAGGGCAGGCCCATCCAGATACAAAAAGCTTTTAGAACCCCAAACAGACCTGACCAGAAAAGAACATCCCACCGCCACATTGTGATCCGAACTGGATCAATAGAAACGAAAAGAAAGATCCTAAAGGCAGCCAGGGAAAAGGGATCAGTAACCTATAAAGGCAAACCAATCAGAATAACCCCAGATTTCTCAGCAGAGACCATGCAAGCACGAAGTGACTGGAAGCATATATGCCATGCACATAAATCAAATAACTACCAACCAAGAATATTGTAGCCAGCTAAGCTCTCATTCATAACTGAGGGAAAAATAAAAACATTCCATTCCAGGGAAAAGCTGCAACAATATGTCGAAACAAAACCAACACTACAGAGAATTCTCAAAGATGCTCTATACCTAGAAAACCAAAATAAATGCAATATAGGGAAAGAAATGGCACCTAAACAGCATACCATCTAAGGACCACAAGAACTGTCAAGACACAGGCCCTACTGAAAGATTTTAAAAATGGTAGGAACTAATAAATATCTCTCAATCCTAACTCTCAATATCAATGGACTTAACTCTCCAATTAAACGGCTTAGGCGGTCTAGTTGGATCAAAAAGCAAGAGCCATCGTTCTGCTGTCTTCAAGAGACACATCTTACCCCAAAACAATCATCTTTTGAAAGTGAGAGGTTGGAATAAACTCTATCAAGCTAACCGCCCCCATAAACAGGCTGGAGTTGCCATCCTCATATGAGATACA
Source organism: Megascapheus bottae (assembly GCF_031878675.1). NCBI lineage: Eukaryota > Metazoa > Chordata > Mammalia > Rodentia > Geomyidae > Megascapheus > Megascapheus bottae. The sequence goes on along the minus strand of NW_028327531.1, from coordinate 256,858 downwards.
ATAGACTTCAAACTAAAATTAGTAAGAAAAGACAAAGAAGGTTACTACATACTACTAAAGGGATCTTTCCTCCAGGAAGACATAACGATCCTAAATATTTACACACCCAATCCCGGAGCTCCAAACTTCATCAAGCAAACTTTACTTACACTGAAACCATACATAGGTCGAAATACAGTGATTGTTGGTGAGTTTAACACACCACTCTCACCTATGGACAGATCAACAAGGCAAAACTCAACAGAGAAACCTTAGAACTGAACAACTATATAGACCAACTAGATCTAACAGACATCTGCAGAATATTCCACCCAGTAACAACACAATATACGTTTTTCTCAGCAGCACATGGAACATTTTCCATAATAGACCAAATCTTAGGCCATAAAACAAACCTGGACAGATTCAGAAACACTGAAATTATTCCATGCACAATCTCAGACCATAAAGGCATCAAATTGGAGCAGAACACATATCTCCACCAACGAAAACCCTGTAACTCATGGAGACTGAACAACACATTGTTGAATCAAAAACAATGGGTAATCGAAGAGATCAGAACAGATATCCAACTGTTTATGAAATTTAACAATAAGGAGCGCACAAATATCAACTCCTTAGGGACACAACAAAGGCAGTACTCAGAGGAAAATTTATAGTGCTGAGTGCCTACAACAGCAAGTTGGAAAAATGTCAAATCAACTAGTTAATGTCTCACTTTAACCTCCTGGAAAAAGAGCAACAAACCAACCCTAAACCCATTAGGAGAAAGCAAATTATTAAAATCAAAGCAGAATTAAATGATTTGGAATAAAAAAAACCTACAGAATCAACAAAACAAGGAGATGGTTCTTTGAAAGAATTAACAAAATTGACAAGCCCTTAGCTAATCTTACCAAAAAAAACAAGAGAGCATATCGAAATAAACAAAATCGCAGATGAAAATGGTAATATCACGACAGAAGTTACCAAGATCCAGAATACCATGGGGGAATACTTCTGAAAACTTTACGGCAAGAAATTTGAGAACCTAGAAGAAATGGATGAATTCCTAGACAATATTAGCATACCCACACTGAACCAACAAGAGCTAACCCAACTCAACAGGAATATATCAAGCACTGAAATACAAATGGAAATTAGACAACTTCCACTTAAAAAGAGCCCAGGGCCAGATGGATTCACAGCTGAATTCTATAAGGTCTTCAAAGCAGAGCTCACACCAATATTAGTCAAGCTCTTCAACGAAATTGAAAATGAAGGTTGTTTACCAAACTCATTCTGTGAAGCCAGTATATCCCTCATCCCCAAACCAGACAGAGATTCATCAAAGAAAGAGAACTATAGACCCATTTCTTTGATGAACATCCACGCAAAACTTCTCAACAAAATACTGGCCAACCGTCTACAACAACTCATCAAAAAATTATGCACTATGATCAAACTGGATTCATCACAGGGAGGCAAAGCTGGTTCAACATACACAAATCAATTCATATAATTCAACACATCAACAGGAGCAAGGACAAAAATCACATGGTTTTCTCAATAGATGCGGAAAAGGCATTTGACAAGATCCAAAACCCCTTTATGTTAAAAGATGTGGAGAAACTAGGACTCCATGGAACATTTCTCAATGTAATAAAGGCTGTGTATGAGAAACCCACTGCTAGTATTATACTTAATGGTGAAAATCTAAAGCCATTCCCTCTAAAATCAGGAACGACACAAGGATGCCCACTCTCTCCACTCCTTTCTAACATAGTACTAAATTTCCTAGGCAGTGCAATAAGGCAAGAAGCAAGCATAAAGGGGATCCAAGTAGGGAAAGAGGAAATAAAACTATCCCTCTTTGCAGATGACATGATTCTGTATTTAAAGAATCCTATAGACTCTACTCCCAAGCTCCTTGAGCTGATTCAAAGCTTTGGAAGTGTAGCAGGCCATAAAATCAACCGTCACAAATGAACTGTCTTCCTTTACGCCAATAGTGAGAAGAATGAGGCAATAATCAGGAAAGAAACTCCTTTCACAATAGCCTCAAAGAAAATAAAGTACCTAGGAATTAGCTTAACTAAGAATGTAAAGGACCGTTTAGATGAAAACTTTAAAACCATAAAAAAGGAAATTAAAGCAGAACTAAGGAAATGGAAAAATCTCCCATGCTCCTGGATTGGAAGAATCAACATTGTGAAAATGAGAATCTTGCCAAGGGCTATCTACAAATTCAATGCAATACCCATCAACATCCCAATGTCATTCTTTAAAGAAATAGAAGAGGCAATTCAAAATTTCATATGGAATAATAAAAGACCCCGTATAGCAAAAACACTCCGTAGCAGAAAGAACAGCGCTGGAGGTATTTCAATTCCAAACTTTAGACTCTATTACAGAGCTATAATTCTCAAAACAGCTTGGTACTGGCATAAGAACAGGCCTGAAGTCCAATGGAATAGAACTGCGGACCCAGATATTAAACCACAGACCTATGGCCACCTAATCTTTGACAAGGGAGCCAAAAAAATAGAATGGAAGAAAGATAGCCTCTTCAACAAGTTGTGCTGGCAGAACTGGTTAAGCACCTGCAGAAAATTAAAGCTGGATCCTTCTTTGTCACCTTGCACTAGAATTAACTCCAAATTGATCAAAGACCTGGAGGTAAAAGCTGACACACTGAAAAGTTTACAGGAAGGAATAGGAGATACACTAGGCCTCCTTGGCACAGGTCGAAACTTGCTTAATAAGGACCAAGAATCACAACAAATCAGAGAAAGGCTGGATAAGTGGGACTGTAGTAAACTGCAGAGCTTTTGTATGGCAAAGGACATAGCTAGTAAACTAATCAGGAAGCCTACAGAGTGGGAGAAGATCTTCACCAACCAAACAACGGACAAAGGCCTCCAATCTAAAATATATCAACAACTCACAAAATTGAATCACTCCAAAACTAACCTCCAAAGTAACACCCATCCCATTAAAAAATGGGCCAAAGACTTAAAGAGAGTCTTCTCTGAATAAGAAACAAAAATGGCCTGTAGACACATGAAGAAATGCTCAACATCTCTGGTCATAAAAGAATTGCATATCAAAAGAACTCTAAGATTCCACCTCACTCTAGTTAGAATGGCCAGGATCAGGAAAACGAATGACAACAGATGCTGGAGGGGATGTGGCCAGAAGGGATCACTACTACACTGTTGGTGGGAGTGCAAACTCGTTCAACCACTATGGAAAGCAGTGTGGCAGTGCCTCAAAAGGCTACACATAGAACTCCCCTATGACCCAGCAATACCACTACTTGGCGTTTACCCAACAATCAAGAAACAAGGGCATATGAAACCCACTAGCACAACAATGTTCATTACAGCACTATTCACCATAGCAAAGATATGGAACCAACCCAGATGTCCCTCAGTTGATGAGTGGATCAACAAGTTGTGGTATTTGTACACAATGGAATTCTATGCTGCTGTCAGAAAGAATGACATCACACCATTTGTTAGGATATGGAAAGATTTAGAAAAAATCATATTCAGTGAAGTAAGCCAGACTCAAAGGAACTTAGGCTCAGTGGTTTCCCTCATTCGTCATAATCAGTAGAAACCTTGGGCTCTACTAGCAGAGATTTGCAATAGAGCAAAAGGCCATATATAAGGCCATATAATGTGAAGCTACCTGAAAGGACTTCCAGGATATTGAAACAAAAGCCATATAATGAATGATTGTTTTCCTTAATGTACTATGTTGTCTCTCATCTCCTTTGCTGTCCCTTGGTTATCCCATATTGGTATAGTATCTCACTTTGTTATCTGATATATTGAATTTATTTGTATTTGGATATTTGAAATTTGATAGGGAAGGGGGGAAAACCAAGACGGGTGGGGGGGTGTGGGGTTGGAGGGAAATGGGTAATAACACATGTGAAAGGGTATCAATGTATGTGAATTAATGCACCTTCTACCTGGCAAATATCATGTAACCCTTTTACTAATTACAATAAAAACATGATTAAAAAAAGAAAGTTGTAGTGTGTGGAGAGGATGATGGGGTCAAATACATTTCTTCTTAGAAATTTACCTCATCTGGTTGCCCTGGATTTTCCTGGCCTTCTTCTTAGAGAAAGGCCTGTTATACTGGATTTGTGGCTTGGCGAAGATCTAGCATGTACATCTTCGAGTAAGACATCCACAACTTCCATGCCTGAGACTCGAGTTTCCTGACCTTTGGCAACAGCACAGCAACATCTTTCTTCCTCCTGAGCCACAGGCCAAGTGAGCTGGCTTGAGCTGGTTGTTAGTTACAGTGGCTTGGTTTCCAGCGTTCCATATTCTGTTCCATTGTGAGGGAGGCAGGGTCACCCTTCAGGGCCCAATGACCAAAGATCCTTGCTCACAGAAGACCTCACCAAAGACATACTGGAGGCTGAATCTCTCCTCCAATCTCACAATATACATGTGGATGTAGTAAACAGCACATCTCATTTGTCCAATCCCAATGTCTTCCACTAGGCCCAACTACCAGTCTGGTCTCAGGCTCAAGGAGCCTTTCTTAGGTAAGATCAAAACTTAAGGGTCAATATTGCCCTCATCTTTTACAAAACATTTGCTTCACAGTGCCTTCTCTGCCTGCATTTTGCCCCTTGTCGAATTTTTTTTTGTTTCTGCTAGTCTTGGGACTTGACCTCAGAGTGGGAACATTGTTCTTGGGCTTTCTTTAGGCTTTAGCTGTCCCACCGAACCACAGCACCACTTGCAGCGTTTTCTATGTATGTGGTAATGAGTAATCAAACCTGAGTCTTTTTGCGTGGTAGCCAAGGACTCTACCACTAGGTCAAACACACAGGGCATCTTGCACATATTTTTGACGTCAATCTACTAGAATATTATTAGGTTTCTGTATCCTAATCAAATTTTTCCTGATGATTAGCTTTGCCGTCTTGTGTAAAAAATGCAAGAGGGAAAAACATAGAAGAATTAGTGAAATTTAAAAAAAAGCATTACACACATAGATAAGTGTTCATTCTTTGTAGGAGAAAGGATATTTTGATATGATGATGATGACTTTATAATTACTATGTCAGGGTTGAGAGTTTGGCATAGTGGTAGAGTGCTTGCCTAGCATCCATGAAGATCTGGGTTTGATTGCTCAGTATCACATAGATAGAAAATCTAGATGTGTACTGTGGCTCAAGTGGTAGAGGGCTAGACTTGAGAAAACCCGAGGACAATGGTCAGGCCCTGAATTCAAGACCCAAGACTGGCAGAAAGATAAAAGAAAATAAAAATGCTTTTTAAGAGCTAATTCACTCACAGCATTTGCTTCTGAAATTTTCGCTTCTACTTCTTGTGAAATACCCCTTTCCCTCAACCTAGACAAGAAATACAGATCCATCCCATGGTCCACTGTGAGGCCACTGGTTGGGCTAAGAGCTAGTCGTGCAGCAACACATAAGTTTTCTTCTAATACTTTCCAAACTTTGTACTCAAATATGCTACCTACTTACCAACTTAGGTTAGTTATCCATATGCTATACCTTTTCTCCTTTACTACAATATTCTTACACTCCTACGTTAATCCTCTTGTACCTCCCCTGACCTCTCTCATTCTTTTTTTCTATCTCTGGACCTCTGCTCGTCTTTCAACCCATATACTGCACAGATCTACACTTGATGGCTGTTGAGCAATATTGTACATGTAGGTGGTTAATTATTTTCTAGGCTCAGAGGGACTTAAAGACAATAGAGATTGGATTGAGAGGCTTATTGTTTTGGGTATAAATCGCTTATCAATGGTTGTAATAGACTGGTCTGTAAGTGCACAAAAAGAAAGAGTGATAACACCAATCAAAACTTGTGAACATCTAGTGTCTGCCAGCTACAGAGGTCTAGGTTGGTTGTATCAGAAAAATTATAATCATATTTAGTAGTAATCTTGCTCCCATTTTCAAATGGGCAGAACAAGAAACTCAAGAAAAATGTCAAATCAAGAAACAACATCCCCCACCCAATGTAAACAGACAATGGAACAGTCACTGGCAAACCTAGAGGAGAGTCTTCCAAGTGCTACACAAATGCAATTGATAAACATCATTAATGGAAAATGTGAAAACAAACAGAAAGAGATAATGGAGGAAGCCATAGCTGAACAAGAGGAAAGCATAAACAAGGTGATAAGTGAAAAAGAAGAAGCCATAAAGGAGGCCATAATAAAGGTTTTTCAAAGAAAGATGGATGAATTCATAGAATCCACAAATAAAAACGTGACCAAACTCCAGCAAATGTCCAAAGAAAATAAAGCTACTGAGCTAAACACTCAAAAGGAAATCAAGGAGATAAAGAAATCCATACATGATCTAAAACAAGAGATGCATGGCATCAAAAATGAGCAATTAGAAGCAAGGGAGATGAAAGATAAAGTAGATAGCTTTGATAGCAGGTTAGACAATGCAGAGGAGAGAATTTCCGGGGCTGAAGATAATTTAGTTATTATAGAGAAAGAACAGAAAATGAGTCAATCCAAATCTAGGAAAATTGAGAGAGCGCTTCAGGAGGTCCAAGATACAATTAGGAAGCCTAATTTAAGGCTAGTTGGTATTGAGAAGGGCGTGGAGAAAGAGGTCAATGGTATTGGAAATATACTTCAGGGAATCATCTCAGAGAATTTCCCAAATATCCAGAAGGGCAGGCCCATCCAGATATGAGAAGCTTTTAGAACCCCAAACAGACCTGACCAGAAAAGTACATCCCACCGCCACATTGTGATCCGAACTGGATCAATAGAAACGAAAGGAAAGATCCTAAAGGCAATCAGAGTAAAGGGATCAGTAACCTATAAAGGCAAACCAATCAGAATAACCCCAGATTTCTCAGCAGAGACCATGCAAGCACGAAGTGACTGGAAGCATATATGTCATGCCCTTAAATCAAATAACTACCAACCAAGAATATTGTAGCCAGCTAAGCTCTCATTCATAACTGAGGGAACAATAAAAACATTCCATTCCAGGGAAAAGCTGCAACAATATGTCGAAACAAAACCAACACTACAGAGAATTCTCAAAGATGCTCTATACGTAGAAAACCAAAATAAATGCAATATAGGGAAAGAAATGGCACCTAAACAGCATACCATCTAAGGACCACAAGAACTGTCAAGACACAGGCCCTACTAAAAGCTTTTAAAATGGTAGGAAATAATAAATATCTCTCAATCCTAACTCTCAATGTCAATGGACGTAACTCTCCAATTAAACGGCATAGGCTGTCTAGTTGGATCAAAAAGCAAGAGCCATCGTTCTGCTGTCTTCAAGAGACACATCTTACCCAAAAACAATCATCTTTTGAAAGTGAGAGGTTGGAATAAACTTTATCAAGCTAACTGCCCCCATAAACAGGCTGGAGTTGCCATCCTCATATCAGATACAATAGACTTCAAACTAAAATTAGTAAGAAAAGACAAAGAAGGTTACTACATACTACTAAAGGGATCTTTCCTCCAGGAAGACATAACGATCCTAAATATTTACACACCCTTGTGAAGATTCTCAAAAGATTGAAGATTCAGCCAGTGTCAGTTAGATTCCGTCATTGATATTAAAGAATGCAACGTGTAGGGATTTATATTTGAAATATCACTGTTGACAAAATCTAACACACATTTGCTTAGTATTTGCTTTTGATTTCCCAAGAAGTTCAGTACAAGCTAACATGTGTGGCATATATCAACTGGCAGAAATGATTCAGAATATGTGACTCATTTGAACAGGAGTCAGTGAAAAGATACAGAAGCAGGATATCCATATTGTGATAATTTGTATCTTTTTCATATTTTGTGTTTGTTATTAATTCCATTTGTACTGTACATTTCTAGGTAAAAACTTTTAAAATGTTTCCAAATAATTTGTTATTTCAACAGCAAAAAAAGACATTTATATACCTTCGTCTTCATACAAGCACTCTACAACTATGCCAAACTCCCATCCCCTCCACATTAGTTTTTATGATAGATCTTTCCATGTATCTAGGATGGCTAGAAATCATTCTTGAGTTTCCCAAGATCAGGGAGTATAGGTGTGTCCCATCCTGTGTGGCTACATAACCATTGTTTCGGGTACAGTTCTCTCTTCATTCTACCCATCTAGAGCAATTTTCATCTTCCATGTATAATCATTAAACATTCAGCTCCTGTTCCTCTCTACTCCATTCTCTGGAACCATCGTGCTTTTTGGCTCTAAGGGTTTGTTGATCCTTGGAAGCTCTGGAAGGGAAAACATACGCTAGCTCTTCCTTTATAACTGCTGTATTTTTAGTTTACTGTAATCAAGATTCATCTGTAATATATAGTAAAATGTTCTTCCTTTTCAATGCATTGTTTTGCATATTTCTATCTTTTGATTATTATTAATAGTTGTGAATGGATTCTCCACATATTTGTTCTAGTCTCTACTTTCTCTTCCGTTAGGTACAAATCTAGAAATAGAAGTGTTGGACCATATTTCTATGTAATTCTATATTTAGTACTTTTTTAGCACTCTCCACGCAATTTTTGATTGTTTTATATTCCTTGCAGAACTATTCCAAAGTTCTACTTCTTCTCACTACCTTCTCAGTAATAGTTAGACTTTGAAAGTTTTTTTTTGTATGCGTGTGTGTGTGTGTGTTTGTGTGTGTGTGTGGATCTTTTTGTTTAAAACTATATTTATATTAACATATTTAAAGTAATGATTTCATTGTAATTTTAATTTTTCTCATGACTGTTAATATTGAACTTCTTTCTACTTTTTGAACTACTATTTCTATATATTCTTTTTAGAAAATCATCTCCAATCTCCAATTTTTTTCCCTTTTTTGTGGGGTAGTCTGGAATGTCATGGGGCTTGGACCTTGGGCTGTGCGCTCTTTAGTTTAAGGCTATTGTCCTACCCTCAGTATTGCCCCTCAGTTCTTCTGCTCACAGCTCCCTATCCCTCTTCCAATTATATACAGAACAAAGGTCATCCTCAGTCTTTTTGAAAAAGTAAAACATACAGTAAATTTGTAGTATAAAACAGCAAGAAATAAATTTCTTGCCAGGTGCAGTGACTTCTACCTGTAATGCTACCTACTCAGATATCAGGCTGATATCTAAAGATTTGGTTCAAAGCCAGCCTGGGCATTAGAAAGTCTATGAGACTCTCATCTACAGTTAACCACTAGAATATGGGAAATGGCACTGTGGCTTCATAGGTAGGGTGATAGCCTTGAGTTGAAGAGCTCAGGAACAGTGCCCAGGCCCAGAGTTCAAGCCTTACAAATCCCCCAGCCAAAAAAAAGAAAGAAAAGTTTCTTCCCCAAGTGATTATTATGCCAGACATAGAATATTAACATTCTGGGTGTACTTCACAGTATTATTACTTGATACCCTAAGATTTTGCAATATTCTCACAGTACCAGCATATGTCATCATATAATGTAGTTCCTTTTCAATGGAATAATTCCATTTATAACCTAAATCTACTCCCCCGACTTATTTTTGTCGATACCACAATTGCTCTACCATGATATGCCACAAGCCATTAAACATTTTATGGTGGGTAATTGGAAAGGATTCTCATGGAATTTTGTGCCAGGCTGGCTTTGAACCATGGTCCTCAGATCTCAGTCTCCTGAGTAGCTAGGATGACAGGCGTGAGCCACCAACACCTGGCTTGCCTTTTTATTTTTTTGTGGGTCTTGGGACTTGAACTCTGGGCCTAGGCACCATCCCTAAGCTTTTCAGGTCAATATTTCATGTAAGTCTAAACATTTAAGTAAAGGAATAAAATTCCAACAAAAAAAGAATGCAATTCCAGACATGGTGTGTTTATAACTCAGTGCTAATTACTTGATGAACATGTGCCATTCCAGAAGCTGGTGTCATTTGATGATGTAGCTGTGGATTTCAGCTCATTCTTCAGGATACCTTCAGGATACTTTGACAACAGTTCTAAATTATGTTTCCTCTAATGGAGACGACATTCCAAACTTACACAGTAATTGTAAGTGGATAAGCAATCCAGAATAGAATATATATCATTATTGGAAATAGGATCTACAAATCACTAAACATTGAGTTTATAATGGAAACCTGGCACTAGGTGCAATGTTTCATGCCTGTAATCTTAAAATATTCAGGAGGAAGAAATCTAAGAATTCTAATTTGAAGCCAGCAATGGCATAAAAATTGCCATGAAACTCTATAACTCCAAGTAACCCCTCAAAAATGTTAGTGGAGTGTCAAGAGTTTGACTTTGTGGGTGAGTGCTTGCCTAGCATGCATGAGGACCTATGCATGTAAGTGGAGCTGGGACTCAAACTGGTATTTTTCTAGCCTTGAGCAAGACAGCTAAGTTTGTGCCATACAAAATGAATCCAGAGCTGGGGAAAAGTCAACCATGCAGCCAGTGAGAAATGAGAAAAAAGTTTTAATAGATAACTTGTGAGTAGGATGTCTGTGAACTTAAAGCAATGATGACCCAGCATAAGCAATAATTCTCTACTGTTTCTAATTTACAGGCCCCTGTGTTCCCAAACCTGTATTAATTGACAAGCTAGAGCACTGTGCAGAACTCTGGATAGGAAATTCCTCTGACAAGAATATCATAGGTGAGTGAATGCATCTTCATATTGATGTTGGAGCCTGAGCCCCATTGGTAAGTTCATGTTGTGATGTACTGAGCAATAATATTCTTAGTTACCCTAACTCCTGTGTGGAACCTATGGAATTCTTTGTGAATGAATCAAGAATCATTTTCTTTTCCCAATCCTATGCTTGGTCTCAGGGCCTGAGCATGGTCCTTGGGTTTTCTCAAGGCTAGCTCTCTACTTCTTGAGTCATAGCACCACTTCTGGCTTTTTCTTTGTATGTAGTACCAAGGAACTGAACCAGGTCTTTGTGCATGCTAGCCCAAACCCCCCGGCACCAAGAATCATAGGGTGATATAATGAATTCTATGTGGCAGTAGAGTTAAATTTAGATTTCTCTGTAGAAATCATTGTGAAACAAAATAAAATGAGAAAGCCATGAGCCCGCGGCTCATGCCTGTAATCCTAGCTGCTTAGGAGGCTGAGATCTGAGGATCAAGGTTCAAAGACTGACCTATCACAAAAACAAGTCAGACTCTTCTCTCCAATGAACCAAAAGAAAATGAGAAGTGGGGTTGAGCCTAAAGACATAGGGCAGTAGCCTTGAGATGAAGAGCTCAGGAAGAACAGCCAGGTCTAGAATTCAAGTCCCATGACTGCAAAACAAGAAAGAAAGAAAGAAAGAAAGAAAGAAAGAAAGAAAGAAAGAAAGAAAGAAAGAAAGAAAGAAAGAAAGAAAGAAGAAAGAGGGAAGAAAGAGGGAAGGAAGGAAAGTAAGAAAGAAAGAAAGAAAGAAAGAAAGAAAGAAAGAAAGAAAGATATTTCATGTCTTTAAAACTAAGACTATAAATGATTGAGCAAACAAGGAATAAGTCAGGGCATTATTCTCTGATAAGGATAATATCTTTTTGCTGGTAGGAAGAGACTGGTATTCAGAACCAGACCTTTCCACCAGAAATTGAGCCTAGTGATAGAGTGCTTGCGTAGCATGCACAAAGACACAGGTTTGATTCCTTATTACCACATACATAGAAAAAGCCAGAAGTAATGACTTCATTGGTAGGGTTCTAGTCTTGAGAAAACCCAAGGACAGTAGTTAGGTCCTAAGTTCAAACCCAGGAATGGAAGGAAAAAAACAACAACAAAGTTTCAATCAACATAAGAAAATTAACTAGACAATGAGCTGGAGATTTTCTGGTCTTCCATGGTTCTGAGGGACAGGAGTGTTAGAAAAGGAATTTTTATAAGACTTCAAATGGAAAGAAACAAATTTCAAAATTCCCACAAATACCTAAATTGAGACTTTAGTGAGAAGTTGTAACTGAAGGGATGTAGGTGTAAGTCCTTACTCTCAAGAATCGTTCTTGCTTGGATCAAAGGCAAACAGACATATAAACCAAACTTGTGGCCGCTGAATCTAGAAAAAATTCGTGTTCCTCACTTAATGGTTAAAAAGCAAACAGCATTGAAACTGGGTAAGGTAATCCTATCTGCTACTCAAGACCTGAGCCTCTTATCTGTAGTTAACTCTAGAAAACAGGAAGTGGGGCTATAGCTCAAGGTTAGGGGTTATAGTCTTCTGCTGAAGTGTTCAGGGACAGAGCCGAGGCCTATGAACTACAAAAAAGAAAAGAAAAGAAAAGAAAGTTTTAAAAAGATGCAAAACAGCACAATATTTAGATTATTTCTCAAAAATAGAAGAAAGGCAGCTATTCCTCAATGTATAAACAAAACAGTATTTGAAAAAAAACAGCTGCAGGTATATTATAGGTAGTACTCAGCTTAAAACTGTAGCAATACATAGTTGGGTAATTTCAATAAATATTTCCTGTGATATAAAAACAGAACTAAAACACAGAAAAACATTATTGGTCATTATAAAATATCATTTTCTTAATATGTTAGGGAGAAAAGCATATATTTCTCACAAATCAATTTCCACTTTTATATTTTAAAATATCTAACACTTAGGATGGGAAAGTAAAGTCATTACCTTTACAGTAAGGAATATTTGTATCTCATGTATGTTTGTGTCTTTTTTTCTATGACTCATTTTAGATGTCTAGGTAATGGAAAATGTGTTCAAGACCTGCCAGGAAAGTCCACATGAATGTCTTTGTGAAGTAGCAGTTGCAAGTAGTATCGAAGTGGAGGAAAACGTGAGATTAGCAACAACTTTAAATTTGAGCTCTACACATAATCCAGAGCTGATTAGTAATAACGGTAACAACTTAGGGGTGAGGACTGAGGAGGTCATTAAGTGTCAGAACATGCTTCTGTCTCCTAAGCCTGATGAGATGCATGCTGCTTATAGATCTCGTATGTCTCCTGTTCTTAAAAAATCCATCGGATATTCAGAGCATTTTATTCATGATTGTGACAGTCCAAAAGATCTGCAGTATTATAATTCTGTTCTCCCTGCCCAAGAAATTCTTCAGGGAGGGAGGAAAACTGAGAAATGTACTGTGTGATGAAAAATATTGTACTTAACACCGACCATCACTACACATCCGAAAATGTACACAGGAGAGACTCCTCATACATGTAATGAATGTGAGAAATCTTCAGTAATGAAATACGCCTTACAATACCTCAGAGCAAATATCCTGAGATATGTGATGCGTACATCAAGTGTGAAAATTAATTTCTGAGAAGTCAGACCTGACGCTCCAACCTCGATCTCCAAGAGAAGACAAACCTTATGAATATGAGGAACGTAATAAAATTTCTGCCCAGAATTCAGCTATCAGCACACATCAGAGATCTCACTCAGAAGAGAAATTTTATGAATGGGATAAATGTGGGAAGACTTTTAGACTGAAATCATACCTCACTTTGCACCAGAGAAGACACACAGAAGAGAAACCTTATGAATGTAACAAATGTGAAAAGTCTTTCACCCAGAAGATACACCTTCGAGTTCATCAAATAACACACACAGGAGAGAAATCTTATAAGTGTAATGAATGTGGAAAGTCTTTCCAAGGGAAGGGAAAAATTCGTGTTCATCAGAGAATACACACAGGAGTGAAACCTTATGAATGTAACCAATGTGTAAAGTCTTTCAGACAAAATCTTCCCTCAAATTGCATCAAAGAACACACACAGGAGAGAAACCTTATGTGTGCAACAAATGTGGAAAGACCTTCAAGTGGAAGTCTTATCTTGATGGGCATAATAGAACACACATAGGAGAGAAAACTTATGCATGTAGTGAATGCGGAAAGTCTTTCAAATGGAAGGTAAAACTCCATGTTCATCAGAGAATATACTCAGGAGAAACACTTTATGAGTGTAACATATGTGGAAAGTCCTTCACACAGAAGCCAAACCTCAACATGCATAAGACAATTCAAACAGGAGAAAAACCTTATGAATGTAACTGATGTGGAATGTCTTTCAAATGGAAGTCTTCCCTCAAATTGCATCAGAGAACACACACAGGAGAGAAACTGTACGAGTGCATCAAATGTGGTAAGACCTTCAGATGGAAGTCACATTAGAGGAGGCATAACAGAATTCACATATATTATAAACCTTAGGAATGTAACCAAAGTTGAAATCTTTCGTGCAGTATTCACCCTTCAGGAAGTGTAAGAGAGTTCACACATATGAGAAGCCTTAGCAATGTAATAAATAGGAAATTCTTTTTAGTCTGTGGAAGAAAACTCAGCTTGTGTCACAGAACCAAAACAAGATAAAACCCTTAATGAATGTAGCAAATGTTCAGTCTTTTCCCCAGAAGGCACAAGTCAAGATTTATCACTAAACACCCACAGGATAGAATCCTATGAATAAAATGATAGGGAAATTTTTTGAAGAACTCATAGTTGAGTTTGCATGATACCACACAGACACAGAATAAAAATCGTATGAATATAAGAATATGAAAAATCCATCATGAACGCATGACTAAGTATAAAATGCACATAGGAGAGAAAAACCTTATGAATATTACAAATGTGGAAAGTGTTTGATCTGGAAGGCATACTTCTGTGTTCATCACAAACCTGATTCCCATAGTAGAAAAGAAAACTAATCAGTAGAACAAATGTGCAATGACTTTTAATCAGAAGTCAGCCTTCAGTACATTTCAGAACATACACAATAGAGAAATTCTGAGTAATGAAAAATATTTAGCTATATATAGAATCTCTGTATATGGGAGCATTAGGCTAAGTCTTCTAAACAAAGTCAACCTTCAGTAAGCATTAAGAGCACTCACAGAAGAAATAATAGCATGTAGGAAAACCTTTGTCAGAAACCTCTAAAAGCTGCCTGTGTGGCTTAGTGGTAGAGTGCTAACCTATCAAGGATGAAGGCCTGGGTTAGATTCCCCAACACTACGTGAAAAGAGCAAGCCACAAGCAGCACTGTGGTTCAAATGGTAGAGTGCTAACCTTGAGCAAAAGTAGCTCAGGCCCTGAGTTCAAGCCTAAGGATTGGAGAGAGAGAGAGAGAGAGAGAGAAAGAGAGAGAGAGAGAGAGAGAGAGAGAGAGAGAGAGAGAGAGAGAGAGAGAGAGAGAGAGAGAGAGAGAGAAAAGATAGAGAAAGAGAGGGAAACAGGAACTTCTAAATTTTACAGAGATAGAGAAGGAGAGAGAGAAGGAGACAGAAACTAATTTCTAAACTTTACAGTCTTTCTATTTCCTTAGAAATTCGTCTATGTCATTCTTTCTGACAGAAGCACAGAATTCCATTGTGTAAAAATACCATATTTGATCTACTCATCAACTGACGGGCATCTGGGTTGGTTCCATACCTTTGCTATAGTAAATAGTGCTGTGATAAAGGTTATTGTTCTAGTGAATTCAGTATGTTCTATCTGGACGACTGGCAAGTAGTGAAATTGCTGGATCACAGGGGAGCTCTATGTTTAGTCTTTTTGGGATACTGCCATAGTGCTTTCCATAGTGGTTGAACGAGTTTGCAATCCACCAGCAGGGTATTAGTGATCCCTCCTGGCCACATCCCCTCCAGCATACGTTATTAGATTTCTGGATCTTGGCCATTCTAACTGGAGTGAGGAGGAAAAGGGAAAGAGGAACTGAAACTTTCTCTCCTTACAGATGACATGATTCTGTATTTAAAGAACCCTATAGACTCTACTCCGAAGCTGCTTCAGCTGATATAAAACTTTGGTAAGGTAGCAGGGTACAAAATTAAGCCTCAATGTCAACTGCCTTCCTATATGCCAAGAAATGAGAGGAATGAGGCAAGAATCAGGATAGCAACTCATTTTGCTATCAAAGAAAATAAAATACCTAGGAATTACCTTAGAATGTAAAGCACCTTTTTGATGGAACTATAAACCCTGGAGAAGGAAATTAACGCAGAACTGAGGAAATGCAAAAACCTACGCTCCTGCTATGGAAGAAGTAATATTGTAAAAATGGCAATCTTGATAAGGACTATCTACAAATTCAGTGCAATATTCATCAATATCCCAATGTCATTCTTTAAAGAAACAGAAGAGGAAATCCAAAATTTCACTTGGAATAATAAAAGACCCCTTATAGTCTGTCTTCTTGCATGATACGTTATGTTTAATCTCACCTTCTCCACCAAAATCTCACCTTTCTCATTGAGACATAGGTGGCCCTGTTTACTAGCAGCAAAGGCTCAACTACGCAGTTTCAGGTGTCACCACTGCCTCTGTTACTGGGTAGATCCAACTCTGTCATCAATTCTGAGGTCTGCTCTGGGAGTCTTGGTCACAAGTTGTTCTGTGACATCTGCTGCCAGCCTGTGCCTATTTGCTTCCTTTTCCTCCAGCAGCCTACAACAGGGAATGAAGTTCAGGCGCTGATGCTCTCCTTCATATGCAGGGCAGGATGAGCCCAACCCTCCCTCATCTTCCTCTTCCAATTTTTCGGAAAAAATGTGCTGGCAGAAGTCCTCAGGTGTGGGGCATGGCTGATCCACACTTTTAATCCAGGCTGGTCAGGAGGCTGAGATCTGAGTATGGAAGTTCCAAGTCACCTAGAGCAGGAAAGTCTGATAGATTCTTACTACCAAAAATAAAAACAGCTGGGAATGGAGTTTGGGCTCAAGTGGTAAAGGGCGAGTCTTGAGTACAAATGCTTAGTGCCCAGGCCCTGAGTTCAGGCTCCAGCACTGCCAACAACCTCACTTTAGTGAGATTTTAGCTTTATCCATGTAGGCACATCTCACTGGAATCTTTGCTGGTAGAGATAGTCTTCATAATTTTGTCTCAAGGTAAAGGTCCTCCTGGGGTAGTACACAAAAGGTGTCATGGAGAGAGGAGCCCCACTTGCTCCAGGTTTGAAGATGCCATAGGTCAAGCCAGCATGGAGTTGGCACATCAGTCTTTTTCCTAGCACCACCTACAAGTGAATGTCAAATGACATTGATTGTTGTGGGATTGTGTGATTGAAGTGCCCCATTAAGGGCAGTGTTAGCACATCCAAACTTGGATACCAGGAATGCTGAAATCTGAAAGCTAAGATTTTTGTTGGCTACAGAAATGCTGGTGTGTCTGTTATTCACTAAAACTTCAGGTGCAAAGATTCTGAAGCTTGATGCCATGTGTTTATTCCATTTAGTAAAATTATTTTAATGCACTGTATAAGTTAAAACATTTCATAAGAGTCAGGGTTAGTGAAAACATTGTTCTTGAATTCAGGTGTCTGGCAGGGTAATGGGGGGGTATTGGTGGCTGGGACTATGAAGCTGGAGCTGCTATCAAACCATGGATCATGTTCCTCTTTGTCTGGGAGAAATGACTCCAAAGATGAAATTTGAATGGTGAGGAAAAGATGATGATGTACTCAGGAAATTTCTCCTAAACAAATGCTCATGTGGAAGTGGGATGGGGGCTGGGCATATCTGAGGCAGAGCTTAAGGGGGCTTCTCGTGGCGTTGAGAACGTTCCTTGCGACTTCAGGCATGCAGCAGGGTGTTTTACATGGCCATTGCGAGATGGATGGAATAAGACTGGAGACAAGATGAATGCTGGGATCCTGCAATGGTCTTGCATGAGTGGCTGGTGGCTCACCTGAAAGAACTAATTATGTCTAAAAAAGAAATCAGGAATTTGTTTTGATTAGATAATACCTGTAATCCGAGGCATATTCAGGATCCTGATCTTAGTATTGTGGTTTAAAACCAACCCAGCAAAGGGAAAAATGCATGAGACTCTTACTCCCAGTTTAGAGCAAGAACAAAGATTGAAGTAGAGCTGTGGCTCAAGAGCTAGAGTGCTACCTTGAGCAAAGAAAAGCTAAGAAAAAGCTCCAGGTCTTGAGTTCAAGGCCAGGAATGAAAGAAGGAAGGTAAAAAAGGGAAGTATGTGAGGAAGGGAAATATATAAATGAAAGAGAGAAGGAACTAGAAATTTAAAACTAGAGAATATTTAAAAGTCATCAGTCCTTCTAAGAAAAGTGTTGGAGTATGGGTTCTATATGTGGTGAACTGGAAGCCCAGCAGTGACTTGTTAACCAAAGAGTCACCATGATGAGCAAAGGATAGAAATCTGCATGAGCCTCTTAGCGGATGGAGTCACAGAAGAGAACCTCAGCTCCCATCCCATAGTTAGAAGTATATAGAGATGGGGAAGTTGGCATCACCTTGATGTCATTGTGTGCATGGAGACTGGAAGCCATGGCTCTGTGAAAGCACAATGTTCTGGTTACTGAGCTGAGAGGCTGAGGAGAGCCAAGTCCTGGCCATGAAGAAATCAGGGTGGCAGCAGAGCAACTCTGCTGCAGCGTGTGCCTGCTTGGCTGTTCTTATTCTGTGGTGGATCAGGCCGGAGCGGGTGATAGTAACTGTTTTGTGGTCACAAGCCCTTCACCAAGAGCTTCCTGTGGGATCCTCATAAGCTACAGGGTGGCTGGTGGTGGGATGTGTGTGGGGTGGAAGTGACAGAGGGATGGACGCATGGCAAGGTGGGTGAAGAGATGAGAGGAATGATGAGAGCCCAGTTCATTGGTTTCCAAGGTTAATGGGTGGGAGGTAGAGAGGCATGATGGAGGAAAGATGGAGGCAGGGGAAGGTGGTGACAGAGTGAGGCCATCTGTAGTGCCAGCTTGGCCATCATCTGAAGCCCATAGGCAGCTTCCTGATCCCTCACTTTGTCCTGCTCCTTGTGGAGGGAATGTCACGTGTACACAGAGCTAGGGGTGGGGCAATGTTAGTAGCACCTTGAGAACCATTGGCCTCTACCTGGGTGAGGGGTGGTTCTGGCTCCCATGCTGGGTGGCCTGATAGCTATGGAACAGATCTCTCCTTAGCTACCACAGTCAGTGGCTGCTCTCCATCTAGGGTTAGGGCACCTGCTCAGCCATCAGGACACCCCATGCCAGGACAGAGGCCTACAATTCAGATGGCAGCACAGGGGTGAAGATGAGCTCACCGTAGCCCTAGTTACATGGCTGTCCCTGCATGCAGGTCAGGATGAGCTGGGGGAAGATGTTCTCTGTGTTTTTCCACAGCCTATACCGGCCTCTTCTTGTGTCTGATTAGACCCAGAGAGTACCAGGTTCCCTCTCATAGTCCTGGTTCTTTTCCTTTTACAGTCATGAGGCTTGAACTCAGGTCCTCGGTACTGTCCCTGAGCTCTTTTGCTCAAGGTTGATGATCTACCATTTGAACCATAGTGCCATTTCCAGCTTTTCATTTTCATGTGGATCTCTGATATCTCAAGTGCTGTGCCTGCAGGGAGGCACTCACCCCACAGACAGAGCCACCTCTGCCGTGACTGTGACTGCCCACAACCCTCACACCCACTCCTTGCACACCCCTCGACTCCAGTTTTAGCTCCTCTTGGACTGGGTGTCCAGCCTACCCCTTCCTACACTCACAAAGGGTCTACAATTGTCTTCCCAGGGTCCTTTCTTCTGCCAGCCAGAGTACAGACTGTGCACATCTTGACCATCACAGAGCTCAAAGCCAAAGGCTGAGATGCAGAAGGGGGTGACCCAGTAGCTGCACAGGGACCATGGATCATCCTGTGCATCCCCCAGCCTGTGACTTCCCCCACCCCCTTGGCAGAGAAGCTCCATGCCCACATCCTGATCCCTGGTCCCCTCCAATTTCATTCTCCCTTGGATTTTGCAGACTGTCTACCATCAGGATCTAAAATTCTATTCATCACTTTATGTCCTTATCACTGATTTGCTACTTTGGCAGGATCTCCCCGTGCCTGGAGAGTGGGCATGTCATGTACTCTCTGTGGAGAAGTTGCCCCAGGAGAAGAAATATGCACTTCATGTGAGTGTTGGACAGGGCAGGAGGGCTCCCTAGGATCAGAAGCCACAGGAGGGGTGCAGATGGGGGAATGCTAGGGGCCCCAGGGGACAGTGGGAGTTAGGGCACAGTTGATTCCTTATGCAGGGTTGACACCGCTTCACAAACCCAACAGAATGAGGTTCACATTACAGATGTCAGAGACAGTGCAGATTGCCAATGGGCGCAGGGGTCACTGTCACCCCCAGATGCTGGCTGCATGCTGGGATGCACGCAGAGATGTTTTCAAGATCAGATAATGAGGATGTTGCAGGGTGTAAGCATTCTTTCAGATGGCTCTCTACCTCTCTTGAGCTTCATCTCTATCTTTGGATTTTTCTTGGCAGTTAACTGGAAATGAGAGTTTCATGGACTTTCCTTTCTGGACTGGCTTCAAACAGAAGCTATGCACAGTTTTCAAACCATACCCTACTGAAGAAGGGAAGCTTGATCTGGTGCTTAACTGGGTTGCACTTGGGCTCCGTTTGCTATGCCTCACGGGAGGGGGCTCATCATTTGTAGACTAAGATCTCATGACCTTCAAAGCCAAATGCTACCTGAAAGTTCAGGGTCCCAGCCTATGTGTTGGGCCTGGGTGAATACATTCTCTGTTATGCTGGGTCATCAACCCATGTTTTAAGCTGGAAGTAGGCAGTGCCACATTCGATAAGAACATCTGCCAGAGATTGTCCCCTCATGAAAGCAGATTCTAAATTTGTATTCCATTTCCTGTGGTGGAGAAATCCCCTCCAAGTTAGACAGGCTCACATCCCCCTGCAGGTCACACTCCTAATGCACCCTTGAGTGTCCTCATGGTATTGGGATCTAAGTTTGTAGGGAATGCTGGTTTAGTCCATGAATTAGCTGGACAAGTGATGACAAACGTGTTGTGGATTCATATGAGAACAATTTAAGAAGCCCTGGAGGAGCATCAACCTGACCCTCTGTGTGCTATAAATCTGATAGGATGTTCCAGACTGAGAAACAATCACATGGCTTTGTGTTTGGCATCCAGACAAGTGAGTGAATGTCTTAGCTGTCAGCCAATACAGAGGAGGACATGAATAAGTGGGTGGAAAGCATCTGTCAGACCCCTGTCTGGGGGCAGGTGGAGAGAACATAGGAAGGTAGATACCATGGCTGTGGTGGGGCCAAAAAAAGGGTAAAAGAGGCAAAGGAACCAGGTACTGGTAGCTCAGGACTGTCATCCTAGCTACTCAGGAGTTTGAGATCTGAGGATCACAATTCAAAGCCAGCCCAGGACAGAAACTCCATGAGACTCTTATCTGCAATAAACTACTGAATGCAAGAAGCTCAAGCTCAGTGACAGCATCCAGGCCTAGCGTTCAAAACCCAGGACCGGCAGAAAAAAGTATCAAAGGACAAGAAGCTGGCCAAAAGTTAGAGGGACTCTATCTTGACAAACAATACAATGGTAAGTTGCACTCAGAAGACTTGCACAAAATCTGGAAATGCCTGAGACCTATCTATGTATGTTTCCTGTTTGTCTAAATACATATGTTTATGCATTTATATATTAGCATAGGGAGACAGATCAATACATATGACTATACATATATACATAGCCAGACACTTATGGGTGGGTGGTATACTGTGTGAGAGTTTGTGTTTGTGTTTTGTGGATGGCTATCTCTGTTTAGGAAAGGTAGAAAATATGTAAACATCTTTAAAAAATCTTGATAAAATATAGAGAGACATAAGCTCTTGAGGGAATCTGAAATGACAAGATTATTCACAGGCACCTTTATCCTTATGGATTCCTCAGCAAGTTTTAATTTTTTTCTTTATTTTCTTTCTTTTTTTGAACCAGTGCTAAGGATTTCTCTCAGGGACCAGGTGCTGCCAATTACTAATTTTCTCATGGCTGGTACAAGAGGAACTGAGCCACAGTTCCACTTTTGCCTTATTTATTCGTGCTTAACTGAAGATAAAGATTTCTATCAGTGACTTTCTTTCAGGGGCTGGATTCTAACGAGGATCCCCAGACCTCAGCCTTCTCTATAGCTACAATTAACAATATGAGAACTCAGCACTGGGTTCCAATGCACAGGGCAAGAAAGTGAGTGAATCTCTCAACTCCAATTAGCTATAATAAGCTAGAATTGAAAGACCAATACCTTTGAGGAAAAGATGCTGAGGGTTATCACACAGGCCCTATGAGTAAGCCCTAAACCCTGTACACATGTGTGCATGCACACATTGGCAGATACACACACACATGCACACACACAATATCTCAGGCAATATTGTATTTCGAATTAATATCCAAAGATTGGACAACAGGATAGCAAGTAATAAAATCTGTTTTTCTTGTGTACATTGAGGGAAAGGGATAAGTCACAAGATGCAGAAGCGAAGAATTCAGATGCAAATGCTGTGAGTGAATAACTTGTAAAAAGCACATTTCTTTTCTTTTCTTTTGTTTTTCTCTGCCATTCCTGGGGCTTGAACTCAGGGCCTGAGCACTGCTCTTGGCTTTTCCCAAGTCTAGCCCTCTGCAACTTGAGCCACATTGCCATATGGATTTTTATATCTGTGTGATATTAAGGACTCAAACCTAGATCTTCATGGATGCTAGGCAAGCACTCTACCACTGGGCCAAACTCTAAACCCCGATAAAGTATTTATAAATAGTCATCATCATCATATCAAAATATCCTTTCTCCTACAGAGAATGAACACTTCTCTATGTCTGTAAGACTTTTTTTATGTCACCAATGCTTCTGTGATTTTCCCACTTGCATTTTTACAGATGACAGCACAGATATTCATCAGGAAGAAAAATAGATTAGGATACAGAAACCTAACAACGTCCTAGTAGATTGAAGTGAAAAATATGTGCAAGATGGCCTGGGTGTTTCATCTATTTGTAGAGTGCTTGGCTACCACACAAAAAGACTCCGGTTTGATTCTGCAGTACCATATACATAGAAAACGCTGGAAGTGGTGCTGTGGCTTGGTGGGACAGCTATAGCCTAAAGAAAGCCTAAGAACAATGGTCAGGCTGTGAGGTCAAGTCCCAGGACTAGCAAAATAAAATGTGCAAGAGGCAAAATGCAAGCTGAGAAGGCACTGTGAAGCAAAATGTCTTGTGAAGGGTAAGGGGAATAGTGACAGTTAAGTTTGGATCTTACCTAAGAAAGGCTCCTTGAGCCTGAGACCAGGCTAGCACTTATGCCTAGTTAATGACTTGGGATTTGAACAAAAAGGTGTGCTGTTTACTACATCCATATGTGAGGTGGGAAGGGAGATTCAGCCTCCAGTATGTCTTTGGGGAGGTCTTCTGTGAGCAAGGAGCTTTGGTCATTGGGCCTTGAAAGGTGACTCTACCGCCTTCACAATGGAACAGAATATGGAACACTAGTAACCAAGCCACTGTATGTGACAACCAGCTCAAGCCAGCTCCCTTGGCCTGTGGCTCAGGAAGCAGAAAGGTGTTGCTGTGCTGTTGCCAAAGGTCAGGAGGCTCGCATCTCAGGCATGAGAGATATGGATGTCTCACTTGAAGAAGTAGATGCTGGATCAGTGCCAAGCCAAAATTCCAGTGTATCAGGCATTTCTCTAGGAAGAAAGCCAGGAAACTCCAGGGCAACTCAGATGAGGTATATTGAGAGGAAACCTATTTGAACCCATCATCCTGCCCACACACTACAACCTTCTTGTGTGCTTTCAAGTGACTATACTGAGATTAGTGTGTCATTTCCAATCTACTCTATTCCAATTCCTCAGTGTGAAGTGTGGTCCCATTCCTACGTTTGAAATATCCACTGTTTTGCCAACATAGTGTGATGGTAAGTCAGCTCAGACTCTGAATGAGCCTTGGAACCTATGGATCCTGGAGGAAGGCCTGTTGGAGATGCTGCTGACAAAGCTGATCCCTGCCTACCAGAAAGGTGATCTCTTTTATGTGGGAAACTTCCTGCACAATTTCAAATAGTGGAGGACAATGAAGTAGTTGCTGGAAATTCTCTTGAAAAAGTGAGTGTTCCCCCTCCAAACCCAGGTTTGCTCACCCTTCCTGGCCAAGTCTTGGAATACTTGGCTCCTCTCTGAGCCTGTTTGGTTCACTGCGGTGTTCACAGGGGAGCTAAGCATGATACAAGTGCACAAACTACTTTATTATGACTGGGACACCATGCCATTTCATTTCCCTCACAAGCTACTGGAGTCTCAACAGTGTGCTTACTGAGAAGTTGGATTTCAGGCATGAGTAAGTGGCTCCCAACTGCAGCCCTCACCTAGGTGACATCCTAGGAAATCCCATTTCCCAGTAAGAAATGAGGTGTCAGTACTAATGGCGGAGGCCTGTGAAATACTGGAGTCAGAGGAAAAGCTGGGGGCTGAATCACTTTTGAGCCATCAGGGAGGGATTGTGATAGCTTTGCCTGTTAGAACCTGAAAGCATTTACATTTTGGTGTGTGGTCCAGTGCTGCCACTTGAACCTGAACCCAGGTCTAAATGCCATCCCTTTGGTGTTCAAAAATTAGCACTGTACCATTTGAGTCATAGGTCAAGTTCTGGCTTTTTGCTGCCTAATTGAAGACAAGTGCCGTTAGACTTTTACTGACTAGACTGGCTTTCCACTGTGATCTTCAGAGCTCAGCCTGCTGGGTGGCTAAGATTAGAGGAATGAGCATTTAGTTCTTTATTTGGAGCATTCACTGATTGATTTATTTAGAGCATTTACTTACTTAATTTAAGGTGCGTTTACTTTGGACAGATGCATAGAGGCCTCTCTCAGAAGCTTCTGGAAGTGGGGTGTAAAAGTCATCCTGTTCTCGAGTGTCTTTTACCCCCCTCCCAGCACATAAGTGCACATCTCTGCAGGACAGCCACAGCATTAGAGTCCTGCAAGAAAGGGGCTTTGGTAGAAGGCTCAGGATGGAGAGAGAAGGCTCTCACTTTCCTTGTACCGAATGTGCCCACAGCATCATGTGTTCCATCTATACGATGTGAATGGACTTCTACCCCAGTGATTTCTAGGAGTTCAAGAACTGCCACACCCTGACACAACTCAAGCTCTATACGAGGCTCCACATGCCGGCTTTGGACCTGCTCTTCTAAACACATACTTTTTGACCAGCTGCAGGAATGTGCGACCAGTAAGACCAAGAAAAAGTAGAAGTCCTGGTGTGGGTGCCTCAGAGCCTGTGAGTAGGAAGCCCATGTGGTCTAGATATTGGTTGGCCCTTACTTCTACAGAGCTTGGCAAAATGCCCTTTATGGGTGGTGTCAGCCAGGTAATGTCTGTCCTCTGAAAGGACTTGGGAATAAGCACTCATTAGAAAGACCCTACACCTCCTCAGTGTTCAGTCCAAACTCCAGTTCTACAGGTTCCTCCATTAGATCCTCATGGAGGTTGAGTGACACTTCAACTTGCAGAGTCTACTCTGTCCACTCTGTACCTATTTCCATTCTTAGGTTTGGATCATCGTGGAAGAGCTTATCCTGAACTCCGGATGAAAAACCCACCAATGGAGCTGGTGACTGATGGAGACTGAGAATCATCACTGCACTCCAGAAAGCATGGGCCTTCTGTAGAAATTACCAAACAGGTTTAGAGTCCTGTGGATATACCTTTTGCTCTGAACCCCATGTGTGACACAGTTGAACCTGCAGATACTATGGAGGAAGAAAAAGAGCAGCCAGATTTCCTTCCGTTTCCTTTCACACTCCACCCAGAGTCAGTCCATCTGAGTCAGAGTAACACTCCACTTATTGTGCAAGCTGAAGGGGCACACGCTGGGCTCATGGAAAATGTCCCCATGGGAAGCAGCAAGTGTACTCTCAATACTGGATTCATTGGAGGAAAATGAATCCATCCTCACAGAATATCCAGACCCATCCATCTCACTAAAAGAGACTCAATCTTCATTCCACAAACCAGAATCCATCCCCCTCTTAACTCAGGAAGGACATTCTGTTTCTCATGAGGAAGGAGACCCTTCTGAGGACTCTGAAGTAGAATTACTCTCTGAAGGCAACTTGGAGGCCAGTCTGGATTTAGAGCTTCCCTGTCCCCTTCCTAAAAAGACATTTCTTTATCTTGCTCTCATGATTCTTGTCAAGTATTCATTGTATTTACTTTGCTAACTATTAAACTCTCATTGTTAATATTATGGTGTGCAGTTCTTCAGTCCTTATTATACTGTGTTTTATTGTCCACTTAGAATGTGAGACCTCAGACACCTAGGTCCTGGGTGGGCCAAAAACCAGACAGGTCTGGTCCCATAGAAGACAACCTTACTGGATATACAGGGAACTATGAAATGCATGGAACCACCAGGAATCCAGGCCAGGCCTCCATGGAAAGACAAGTCAGCTACCAAAGCTTCAGGACAGAGCAGATGCCTGGAAATGTGTTTTGTCAATCGGGAGAAGTGCCAGAGTAACTGTAATATTATGTGGGAGTCTGTTCTGTGAGTTCAAGTCTGTTTATATATCCATTGTGCTTTGTACAAATATTTAAGAAAATTAAAACTCCACAACAGCATCAAAATTCTCCTTTGGCTTTGAATGTGGCCTAGTTGTAGAGTGCTCGCCTAGTATACAAGAAGACCTTGATTCAATTCCTCGGCACTGCATACACAGAAAAAGCAGATGGGGTACTGTGGCTCAGGTGTCACAGTGCCACCCTTGAACAAATGTGGCCAAGGACAGTTCCTGGTCCCTCAGTTCAAGCCCCAGGACTAGCCAAACAAGAAGTCATACCATTTTCCACACATTTGGAAATAAATCTGTTTTATCTAACCCTACTTCTTTTTTGCCAATCCAGGGTGTGTGCCACCAAGCCAAACTACTGGCCCCCAACCTTACTATTTTGAATCATTTAATTTTGTTACATAATCATATTTCATGCTGTCTGTATTAATACCATAAACAGTATGCTTAGTGTAATAATGTTAAAGGTAAAACATAAGAAATTAATAACTAAAATTCCTTTTTTATTAGTTTTATAGCATTACTACAATTTTATGAGAAAAATTACCTAGAATGTTTATTTTAGAGTTCAAGTAATCCATTTTGATAAATATATCAACCTACATCATTTATTTGAACACATTTTAAACTATTTTTTTCAGGAATGAAAATACATATATATTTGTTGTAAATGAAATTTATGATTTGGGGGGAAGGGAAAGAGAAAAGGGGGAGGGGGTAACTTTGTTTACAAGAAATGTACTCATTACATATGTAACAGCAATCTCTTTGTATATCACCTTGACAACAAATTTTTTGAAAAGTACAATAAGTTTAAATGTCTACTTTGGGCAGAATTTTTTTTGCCAGTACTGTGCTTAGACTCAGGACCTGAGCACGATCCTTGTTTTTGTTTTTGTTTATTCTTAAGGCGCAAGTTCTATCAAATGTGCAACAGCACCACTTGTATCTTTTTTATCTATGTTGTGCTGAGGAATTGAACTTGGGTCTTCATTCATGCTCGGCAAGAACTCTTCCACTAGGCTTAACTTATGGCCCCAGTGGGAAGGAAGTTTTCCATAAAATATGTAGGAAATATGTCCAGTAAGGAAAAGCCATCAAAAATAGAAGAAAAATTATATACTTAGATAACGACATGCCAGTATTATGGCAGATCTCTGTAATTCTAGCTTCAAGAGTGGCCTATTTGGACCGGGAGTTGGCTGGCTGAAGTAAAGTGCTATCCTTGAGCAAGCCCTAGGACAGTGCTCTGGCCATGAGTTGAAGCCATAGGACATGCAAAAATAATAATCTAATGCCCGTGACTGGTGGCTCACCCTGGTAATCCTAGCTACCCTGGAGGATCGAGGTTCAAAGACGGCCCAGGCATAAAAATCTGTGAGAATCTTATTTCCAAATAATCCAGAAAATTCAAAATGACAATGTGCCTCAAGTGGTAGAGCTCTTGCCTTGAGCTGAAGAGCTTAAGGTAAACATCCAGGCCCAGAGTTCAAGCCCCATGAGTGAAATAAAGAAAAAGAAAAAGAAAGCCCTTATCTAAGGCTGGAGTGCACACTAGTGGTAGTTTGCTTTCCTAGTATGCACAAAGCCCTGTGTTCCATTACTCTGTACCACTTACACCAAAAAAAAAGCTGGAAATGATCTTAGAAGGTTGGGTCCTGAGGATCACAGTTCAAAGGCAGGCCAGACACTAAAGTCCATGAAACTGTTACTTCCACTTAAGCACCAGAAAACCAGAAGTGACACTGTGGCTCAAGGTGTTTAAGGTTGTAGCCTTGAGCTGAAGAGCCCAGGGACACTGCCCAGGTGCACAATTAAAGTCTTACAACCAAAAGAGAGAAAGAGAGAGAGAGAGAGAGAGAGAGAGAGAGAGAGAGAGAGAGAGAGAGAGAGAGACAGAGACAGAGAGAGACAGAGAGAGAGACAGAGAGACAGAGCGAGAGAGACAGAGAGAGAGAGACAGACAGGCAGACAGACAGAGACAGAGAGACAGAGACAGAGACATCAAACAGTCGGGCACTGCTGGCTGAAGCGTGTAATTCTAGCTACTGTGGAGGCTGAGATTGGAGGATCTTGATTCAAAGCCCAAAGCCAGCCTGGACACATATGTTTGTGAGGCTTACATCACCAATTAACTACCAGAAACCAAAAATGAATCTGTAGAGGAAGAGCGCTAGCCTTGAGCTGAAGAGCTCAGGGACAGTGTCGAGGCCCAAAGTCCAAGCACCATGATGAATCAATAATAAAAAAGAAGATAGCTAATAGTAATGATGAATAATTTTGGGCTGGAAGTTTGGCCTAGTGGTAGAGTGCTTGCCTAGCATGCACGAAGACCTGGGTTCAATTCCTCAATACCACATACATAGAAAAATGCTGGAAGTGGTGCTGAGGCTGAATTGGTAGAGCCCTAGCCTTGAGAAAATATAAGGACAGTGCTCAGTCCCGAGTTCAAGCCCAAGACTGGCCAAATCAAAAGTAGTAGAGCACTGGCATTGAACTGAAGATCTGAGGAACAGCCCAGGCACAGAGTTCAAGCACCGCAAACAACAACAACAAAATCTATGAAATGGCAGTGGTGGTTTTAAGCTAAGCAAAAATAGAGTAGAAACTGGTAAAATACATATTTGTGTGTAAGCAAAATAGCCAGACTTATGCATTAGAACAGGATAGCAACTTGAAAAAAATTTGGTTTTCCATCTCACTAGGTCCTGTCTCTTAATTTATTCAAGTAAGTAAAATGCTGGGTTTTATAATCATTGCTCTGAATATTAGAAAATCATAATATCTCTCATTAACCAACAAAGACCAGGAACTGGGGCTTCGTTCAAATGGCAGAGTATCAGGCAAGAGAAGAAAAAATTGAAGTAAGAACTTGAAGTTCTTGATCCAGAACCTGCATAGTAACAGAGCAGCAGCCTGGTGATGGTACCTCACACCTATAATTTGAGAATCAAAGTTTAAAGACAGCCAAAGTACCCAGTTAACTGCCAGAAAAACCAGAAGTGGCACTGTGACTCACAGATTAAAGCACTAGCCTTGAGCTGAAGAGCTCAGGGACAGTGCCCAGGCCCAGAGTTCAAGCCCCACAATTGACAAAAATCAAACAAGCAAACAAAACTCACAAAGAAGCCTGCAGACCACAGTGGTTCTGCTGAGTCTCTTCTCTATGGGCATCAGGAAACATTTCACTTTTTCTGTCTCTTCCCATCTCAACATTCATACTAAAATAAGACTGTGTTGAACGTTTCAATTTATAAAAATGTTTTTCAAGAAACACCCTGAAATATTCATCGCTTATATCTCAATTGAAGATAGTTGATTTGGGGCTGCATTGGTAGAGTGCTAGCCTTGAGCAGAAAAGGTCAGGGATAGAGCTGAAGCACTCAGTTGAAGACCCAGTGCCAACACACAAAAGAAAATATGCACTTTATATATATTTTCTAATTTCTTAATGAATTTTTCAGTCTGTATAAATATAGGGTACATTCCTTGTTACTTAAGTAAGATTGCTCTTTTTTTTTCTTTTTGCCAGTCCTAGGGCTTGGACTCAGGGCCTAGACATTTTCATTGGACTGGCTTGCCCAAGGTGAGTGATCTGCCTCTTGAGACACAGCGCCACTACTAGCACTTTTCTGAGTATGCGGTACCGGTGAATAGAACCTAGGTCTTCATGCATTCTAGGTGAGCACTCTACCATTAGGCTACATTCCCAGGCAGTGAGATTCCTCTTACAGTCATTGTATGTTCACAGAGTTTGATCTCACACACTGTAGGGCCCTGGTTGGCTTTGACCTGTGATCCTAAGCCCTGAGCCTCCTAAGTAGCTGAAATTAAGTTGTGAGCCAGCATGATGGCTTCCATTCTTTTTTCTACAAAAATATATGTAGTTATCTAAAATATATCTGTAGCTGAAAAAAATGAATCTCTCCCAAACAAAACTTCAAAGAAACAACCATCCTATTAAAAGGTGGGCTAAAGACTTAAAAGAGTATTCTCTGAAGAAAAAATTAAAATGGGCTTTAGACACATGAAGAAATGCTCCATATCTCTAGCAATAAGGGAAATGAAAATCAAAACAACTTTGAGATTCCACCTGACTCCAGGCAGAATGGCCATTATCAAAAAATCTAATAAGAGATACTGGTGGGGAAGTGACCAGGGGGGATCACACCTACACTGTTGGTGTGAGTGTAAACTCATTCAACCACTAGGGAAAGCAGTGTGGTGGTTCCTCAAAAGACTGAACATAGAGCTCCCCTATGATCCAGCAAATCCACTACTTGGCATCTACCCAATTGTCCAGAAAAAAAGGGCATACTAAAGCCACTAGCAAAATGATGCTCATTGCAGCACAATTTACCATAGCAAAGATATGAAACCAACCCAGATGCCACTCAGTAGATGACTGAATCAAGAAGATGTGGTACTTATACACAATGGAATGCTATGCTGCCATCAGAAGGAATGACATCGCCCCATTTGTAAGGAAATGGAAAGACTTGGAAAAATTCATAGTAAGTGAAGCAAGCCAGACCCAAAGAGACATAAGCTCAATGGTTTCCCTCATTTGTAATAATTAGTTCACATCTAGGACTCTCCTAGCAGAGGATTACAATAACTCAAAAACCTAGGTATATAAGGTCATATAGGATGAGACTAAATGAAAGGATCTCTAGGATATGGGAACAAGAGCTATATCTTGTGTCATCGTTGCTCTTAATCTTGTGTGATTTTTGTCCTTAATCTACTATGTTATTTCTCATCTCTTATGTTGCCCTTTGGTTAATGTCAGATTGTTATTGTATCTAAGTTTTTCCTTGGCATATTGTATATATGTTTATTTGTTTATGTAAATAGGAAAGGGAAGGGGGGAAACAAGATGATTGGGAAGGGGAGGAGAGAGGGAACTGGCGACAAAAACATGTGGAGTGGAATAAATGTGTGAGAAGTAATGCAGTCCACTACCTGTAAATGTAATCGTAACCCCTCTATACATTACCCTGAAAATAAAAAAGAGACTATAAAAATATCTGTAGAAAATGAGGCTGGATGATGGAAACACCAGATGCCCTACTATAAAAAATGTGATACACGTGCACACACACACACACACACACACACACACACACACACACAATGGAATGATACATAGCCAACCGACAAGATAAAATAATGGCATTCTCGGGGAAGTGGATGAAAAGGAAAAAAATCATATTAAGTGAAGTAAGCCAAACTCAAAGGAACATAGGCCCAAGAGTCTCCCTCATTTGTCAAATTCAGTAGAAACCTTGGGCTCTGCTACCAGAGATTTACAATAGAACAAAATCTAGAGACATCGTGACAAATAGTATGACACTAAATGTAAGGACCTCCAAGATGAAGAAACAAAACTCATATAATGAGTCATTGTTGTTCTTAATGAACTATGTGATTTATTATCTCTTTTGCTATCCCTTGGTTATATCATATTGTTACAATATTTCACCTTGTTTTCTGATATATTTCATATGTGCCTAATTGGTTATTTGAAATTGGATAGGGAAGGGGGGAAATGAACATGAGTGGGGGTAGGGGAAGGGAAATGGGGACCATATCATTACATGGGGTATCAAAGTTTGAGAAGTAATTCACCTTCTATCTGGTGAATATAATGTAACCCTTCTATGAATTACAATAAAAATAAATACATAAAAAGAAGATCTGCACAGAAAAAAATAATAATGGCATTTTTGGGATAGTGGATGAAATTAGAGTGAATCCTGTTGAGTGAGATAAGTCAAGACCAAGGAACAAAAGGTACATGGTATCCTTAATATATGGATATTAGTTTCAAACAGTAGTAGAGCGATGATTGAATAGTTGATACCCAAAGTTCTGGACATTATTTTGGAGATATAAACATAACTACATAGACATAAAAATCTAGGATAGACTATACACTCTATAGACATGTGTTTTATTATAGATTAATCTGTATCTATGACATACAAAGACTCAGCTTAATTTTTACTATATTCTAAAATCTATATGCAAGTGATTGTATAGCGATTCCCTTCTTGAATACTTGTTGGTTAAACATGACATTTGAAATATGATGTAAATTTCAATGTTAATAAATTTTTTTTAAAAAAAGAGGCTAGAGGTAAATAATACTAATGTACTTGCTCTAAGTGGTACAGAAATTTTCTTAATGAATCAAGGGGTTTTATTACATCTTTATGCAATTATTTTAGTTCTGAGTGTTCTACACTCAATGCTACTTCTGGAAAGATGATATAGCTGACTGTGTAGATGGTATGAAGACATACTGGCCTAAACGTAGAATAAAGCATTGGTAAGTGGCTGTTAGCTGTCCAGATTCTACTGGAATATGTGGAATGAATTTATTAAGCACAATGCAGGCTCTTAGTCAGATCAGGATCAAGATTATGTGGTTCCATGAGATGAATGAGGAAAGATCAGAGAAATCTACTAAGATATCCAGATATACTTTTGAAACTAAGGTATCTGGACTCCTTTTTTTTTTCTTTCTTGGTGGGGAGCTTGAACTTTGGACCTGGGCAAGGTCTCTTAGTTCTTTTTCCTCAAGGCTAATACTGTACCAGTTTTAGCCACAACTCCACTTAGTTTTTGGGAGGATAAGTGGAGAGAAGAATCTTACAGTTTTTTTTTGTTTTCGTTTTTTGCTTGCAAAGGCTTTCAATCACCTTCTCCCTGGCTAGTAGAATGACAATTATGACCCTCCTGCGCCTGGCTAGTGATTTTTTGAAAATTGGACTTTCTTCCAAATCACGCAACTGGTTCCTAGCAAAGTTTTGAAGACTGACTTAAAAGTGACAGATTTTTGTCACTTCGAGACACTCTGTGCTGAACGTTAGAAATCTACCAGCTGAGTCACAGTGGCACTTCCAGTTTTTGTTTATGTGGTGCTGAGGAATGGAATCCAGGGTTTCATACATGCTAGGCAAGCTACATTTTCAGCCCAAGGTTTTATGTTTTGTTTTTTCAGTGTTGTTGCTTCTAAGGTACTGTATGATGTTCTTTCATTTTCTTTGCTTTTTACCTCTTTTCTTCTTTTTCGCTTTAGTTTTATTCTCTGTAGTCACTGTGTTGAATTCGGGTACCCTGTGTCTTGTACATAGGTTTATGTGATTTGGGGAATGGAGAGGGTATAATAAAATGGTTAAAAAAAAACAAAGGAAAAAGGGTGAACCAATTGAACAGTGATACTTGGAAGACACTAAACGGAAATGAACTAAACAATCTGGGTGGAGAGGGGGCTGAGGGTAGGAAAACAGAGAAAAATGAGGGAGGGGATAACAATTTTCTTAAGAAATGTGTTCATTACTTATGTAACCGTATGCCAACTATATATTGACTTAACAAAAAAAATTAACTTAAAATATAATTTAGCCGGGTGTGGTGGCTCACACTTGTAAATGTAGCTACTCAAGAGGCTGGGATCCAAGGATAGCAGTTCAAAGTCAGCCTGGGCACTGAAATCTATGTGACTCTTATCTCCAATTACCACCAGAAACCCAGAAGTGGCCCTATGGCTCAAGGGATAGGGCAGTAGTCTTGACCTGAAAATCTCAGTGACAAGACCCACGTGCAGAATTGCAGTCCCATGACTTGAATGATGAATGATACTACCCAGGCTCTGTGCGCTCACACTTGGAATGCTATCTACACAGAATCAGGTTTGAATTCAGCCCAAACACATTGCATGATATTCTGATTTACAGTTCATTACCAAAAATCTGGAAGTGGAGCTGTGGATCAAGTGGTAGAACACTAGCCTGAAGCAAAAAAAAAAAAACATTTAAGGACAGTTCCCTGGCCCTGGGTTCAAGTCCCAGGACTTGCATAAAACAAGCAAAATGTGACGCTGAGTCCTCCATCATTTGGTGTTATACTTCAATATTCTTGATATGCATCTTAGAAATTAAGTCCCTAGCAAATACTCTCCCCTGAAATTCTGCTTCATAGCTGATTCATAGAATTTCAGCATCATTACTATCACCTTCCAGTTAGCATAGCAGTCTACTACTGAAAATTTGAAGAAAACTTTTGAGTAATCCTAATAAATCTGTGTATCATCTGCACACACATCAAATCAGCAGCAGCTATGTTCTACTATTATCTAAATGTATTTAATCCCTTCTTGAGTTAATGAGCCTTAAAGAGTAAAAAATATGAAATAGTTATGAAACTAACAGTCAACATTCTTCTACCTAATATTGTAATATAAGTTTATAAATGCAAGGACTATTCTGAAGTGTGCAGAAGATAGCTTCTAATTATAATATTCTCATGAAGTATAGTTTTTAAGAAACATGTTGCTTGCTTTGGGAAAGCAAAGGCAAGGAAAAATGTTATAAGTAAGTTCCCTATTTATCAGGAGGAAACTACTTTTGGGTTTAGATCAACTTCATTCATTCCGTGCTGATGATACAAATATTTGCAATTCCTGAGGCCAATCACTTCATTGTGATGCACAATCAGCCAGCTTAGATCAATCTTCCAAAAAAGGAAAGGAACAAATGAGAAGCAATTAAGGTTTCCAAAATGAACCAGGTGGTGGTGGCAGCTCACACTTGTAATTCTATCTACTCAAGGCCTGAAATCCAAGGATCTGGATTAAGTCTGTCTGGGATGAAAATATTCCTGTCTGAAACATCATCTCGGTTATCACAGCCCAGCTGATACACTCTGCCCAACAGGTTCCAAACACCAAAGTCCATCTCCTATCTGAAATACTAGCAAAAGTACTCACACATTATTTCCTCTTTGTGAGATAGTTGAAACATGTACCAGAAACATTTCCCTGGCTTCAGAGTGGAAGTGGAAATATATACTCACTAGAAGCCCATCTAGTAAATTACAGTCAATCATCTTTCCTCATATCTTGTTAGTTAAATTGAACAATGAGTGTTTGGATCAGAAGCGATGTGTATGAGCATACAGGTTGTAAAAGTACTGTAATCCTACCTACTCAAGATAAGCTGAGACCTGAGGATTCCAGTTCAAAATCAGCCATGCAATAAATTCCATAAGATTTTTACCTCTAATTAACCAGCAAAAAACAGAACGTTGAATTGTGCTTAAAATGCCACAGGCTTAAGCTTTGCATAAAAGTGCTAGGGGTAGCATTCAGGATCCCACTCTCTCCACTCCTTTTTAACATAGTACTAAATTCCTAGGCAGTGCAATACGGCAAGAAGCAAGCATAAAGGGGATCCAAGTAGGGAAAGAGGACATAAAACTATCCCTCTTTGCAGATGACATGATTCTGTATTTAAAGAATCTTATAGACTCTACTCCCAAGCTCCTTGAGCTGATTCAAAGCTTTGGAAGGGTAGCAGGCCATAAAATCAACCCTCACAAATCAACTGCCTTCCTTTACGCCAACAGTGAGAGGAACGAGGCAATAATCAGGAAAGAAACTCCTTTCACAGTAGCCTCAATGAAAATAAAGTACCTAGGAATTAGCTTAACTAAGAATGTAAAGGACCGGTTAGATGAAAACTTTAAATCCCTAAAAAAGGAAATTAAAGCAGAACTAAGGAAATGGAAAAACCACCCATGCTCCTGGATTGGAAGAATCAACATTGTAAAAATGACAATCTTGCCAAGGGCTATCTACAAATTCAATGCAATGCCCATCAACATCCCAAAGTCATTCTTTAAAGAAATAGAAGAGGCAATTCAAAATTTCATAAGGAATAATAAAAGACCCCGCATAGCAAAAACACTTCTTAGCAGAAAGAACAGCACTGGAGGAATTTCAATACCAAACTTTAGACTCTATTACAGAGCTATAATTCTCAAAACAGCTTGATACCGGCACAAGAACAGGCCTGAAGTCCAATGGAATAGAAGTGCGGAGCCAGATATTAAACCACAGACCTATGGCCACGTAATCTTTGACAAGGGAGCCAAAAAAATAGAATGGAAGAAAGATAGCCTCTTCAACAAGTTTTGCTGGCAGTACTGGTTAAGCACCTACAGAAAACTAAAGTTGGATCCTTCTTTGTCACCTTGCACTAGAATTAACTCCAACTGGATCAAAGACCTGGAGGTCAAACAAAGACATATTGGAGGCTGAATCTCCCCTCCAAACTCACAATATACATGTGGATGTAGTAAACACAACACCTTATTTGTCCATTCCCAATGTCTTCCACTAGGCCCAACTACCTGTCTGGTCTCATAATCAAGGAGCCTTTCTTAGGTAAGATCCAAACTTAAGGGTCAATATTGCCCTCATCCTTTACAAAACGTTTGCTTCACAGTGCCTTCTCGGCCTGCATTTTGCCCCTTGTCGAATTTTTTTTTGTTTTTGCTTGTCTTGGGACTTGACCTCAGAGAGTGAACATTGTGCTGGCAGAACTGGTTAAGCACCTGAAGAAAACTAAAGTTGGAACCTTCTTTGTCACCTTGCACTAGAATTAACTCCAAATGGATCAAAGACCTGGAGGTAAAAGCTGACACACTGAAAAGTTTACAGGAAGGAATAGGAGATACACTAGGCCTCCTTGGCACAGGTCGAATCTTGCTTAATAAGGACCAAGAATCACAACAAATCAGAGGAAGGCTGGATAAGTGGGACTGCATTAAACTGCAGAGCTTTTGTATGGCAACGGATATAGCTAGTAAACTAATCAGGAAGCCTACAGAGTGGGCGAAGATCTTCACCAACCAAACAACGGACAAAGGCCTCATATCTAAAATATATCAACAACTCAAAAAATTGAATCACTCCAAAACTAACCTCCAAAGTAACACCCATCCCATTAAAAAATGGGCCAAATACTTAAAGAGAGTCTTCTCTGAAGAAGAAACAAAAATGGCCTATAGACACATGAAGAAATGCTCCACATATCTGGTCATAAAAGAAATGCAAATCAATACAACTCTAAGATTCCACCTCACTCCAGTTAGAATGGCCAGGATCAGGAAAACGAATGACAACAGATGCTGGAGGGGATGTGGCCAGGAGGGATCACTACTACACTGTTGTTGGGAGTGCAAACTCATTCAACCACTATGGAAAGCAGTGTGGCAGTGCCTCAAAAGGCTAAACATAGAACTCCCCTATGACCCAGCAATTCCACCACTTGGCATTTACCCAACAATCCAGAAACAAGGGCATAGTAAACCCACTAGCACAACAATGTTCATTGCAGCACTATTCACCATACCAAAGATATGGAACCAACACAGATGTCCCACAGTTGATGACTGGATCAACAAGTTGTGGTATTTGTACACAATGGAATTCTATGCTGCTGTCAGAAAGAATGACATCGCCCCATTTGTTAGGAAATGGCAAGAATGGAACAAATCATATTAAGTGAAGTAAGACAGACTCGAAGGAACTTAGGCTCAGTGGTTTCCCTCATTCGTCATAATCAGTAGAAACCTTGGGCTCTACTAGCAGAGATTTGCCATAGAATAAAAGGCCATGTATAAGGCCATATAATGTGAAGCTAATTGAAAGGACCTCCAGGGTATTGCAACAAAAGCTGCCGGAGCCAACCGGCAGCAAACCAGGGTTCGCAGATTGGGGTTCCTGAAATAGGGGACATGGACTAGGAAGAAAAAGAAGAGAGACAGACACACTGGGTCCGGGATGTCCGCAGTCCAGGCAAAGACTGCCAAGCCTGCTTGTTTATTTTCCACTCCCCCTAATTTCCTCCTCCTCTCCCCGGGAACCTCCAGGTGTTACATTCATATGGTAATTCTCAGGTCATTTACATAGAATAGGGCCAGAAAGCAATAAGACAATATAGCCATCGTCTGATGCAAGTCAAGGTACAGTTTGATTCCACTCTGTCTCCCAACATGTCCCCCGTTTTTTATTTTAAAAGAAACACAAGTGCAATTTTTACTCTTTTCTATACCCCTAACTTATCCTGTCACATTTTCCAAAAATGACTTTGGTCCCTTGGTCCAACGGGGATTTGATGGGCGGAGATTCAACTTCCATGACTTCTTCAAGCTGACTCAGGGGCGCCGTCTCCACGCTTGACCAGGGACCTTAAGAAGCCCAGCCTGTTTTATCAAGGGGTTGCAAGGATTGGACACCAGGAACAACAATCTACTCCAAACTAGAAATCATACTTGACATTCAACAACTGCACAAACCATCCTTGGCCACAACAGCGCAGCCTACCTAGCACCCATTTGCAAAGGCTTTTTCTTGATTGTCTGGGGAACTAAATTTCTGCAACCTTAACAATGCTTCAGTTGTCAGATCTAAACAGATTAATAGAGACACAAGCCTCAGATCCACAAACTTTTCCTGAATTTGTGGCTGGTGTCAAAAATAAAAAATTCGCTCAATTAGGACTTAAAACTACCCACTATCACAGAAGATTGACAAGTTCCTGCCCAGTTATGAAAGGCACGGGCATTAGTAAGGCATGCTTACAAACTATTCTATGACCTCCCGGCTCTGATTAATTTGAATGGCCAAGCACAAGTGACTCTAAGATCTGACACCATCTCTGCCATCCAAGCAGAGGCTTTCCTGTCCCAGTAGTGTCTCTCCACACAGGGATAAACATCCCATTGGCATTTCACTTTGTTGGTTGCTGGATTTGAACTCAGGGTCTGGGCGCTGTCTCTCAGCTCTCCAGCTCAAGGCTAGCACCCTGCCACTGTGAGTCCCGAGCTTGGTGCTTGAGTGCTTCCCCCCAGCTTTTCAGCTCAGAGCTAGCACTCTGCCACTTCAAGCTCCAAAGCAACTCTGTCCCAGCATCCTGCTGGCAGATTAGACACCACAGTCTCACAGGGACTTTGCTTTCCCCGGGCAGGCTCAAAACTGTGGCTATCAGATCAATGAGTCCTACAAAAGGCCACTTTACTCCAATTAGAAGCAACAAGGTGGTCAATTCAGAAATAGTCTCTAAGCATGATCTTACCTGGAACTTGGTGAGGGCCAAACTTACATCTGAATGAGGATCTGCTGTCCTTCTCCATGGGCCTTCTGTAGATTGCTATAAAGTAACTTACAAGAGTAAGCTGAAATAGCAATTAAGCAACCATTTTGATAGTCCTAATTTTCCTTGTTTCTTTTTTTGAAACAAAGCTTTAGGACAACATTACTTTTAAATTTTGTTCAGAAATCATTTCTAATTTTCTTAAAAACTTTTACACTTTTTAACTTAAACTCTTAACACTTTGGTCTTTATTTGCATTTGAAAAACCTTTAAGGCTAAAGGAATTCCCTTTGCCTTCAGGCCCTCTAAGGCTCAAGGCACTCCTCTTGCCTTTTAGAAAAAAAAGGGCTCTTTTGCAGTTTAGATTACTGTCTAGAACTCCAACAACAGTTTAAACTCAAATAACAGTTTTTCCCTAATTCAAGAACTATAGACATCAGTGCACCAAAAGTCTAAGTCTGGACTTAGTTTCCTCTCCTTTTTTTAAATTACACCCAAAAGCATGGAGATAAACCTTTAAACATTCCTTTAAAATACTAATCACATTATCCACATATTACCATCATATTTCTAGTGTCAGTTTGCAAGAAAGGACAGGCAAAATTTCTGACGTTAATGAACAATTTTACATTTAAATTTCTAATACATGTTTCCAAACTTTAACTTAAAGTAATAAATCCCAAATTCCCTAACACCTCTGTGCTGAACAGGATACAATGTTTACAATGTAAACAGCTGTATGTATTGCAATACCAGATTTTTTAAAATGCAGATTTCAGGATCTTTAGAAAAATACTTTTTACCAGTTTTTCTTTAAAACAATGCAATAATACTTTTAAGACATAGGAAACATTCAAGCATAATAATTTTCTTGAAGTTTAGACTTAGATTTACCCAACTGCCTTTGTTTCAAATGAGTTCAACCATTGTTTTATACAGCATGCTGACAATTTAACCTTGAACATGTTCACTCACTCATTCACACACATTCATACTCAAAGATCATAAAGTGCGCAAAATTAATATTGGCCGTTCGTTTTCCGGAAGTTTGTGTCAAGAGAGTTTTGCCAATTTTACTCTT
Organism: Megascapheus bottae; assembly: GCF_031878675.1. Lineage (NCBI taxonomy): Eukaryota > Metazoa > Chordata > Mammalia > Rodentia > Geomyidae > Megascapheus > Megascapheus bottae. The sequence goes on along the minus strand of NW_028327531.1, from coordinate 216,516 downwards.
ACAGGGGAGAACCAGGTTTAAAACAAAACTTTTTCAAGGCAACTTAGCTGGAATTTATTTTTCCAGGGCTTGTCACAACTGCAGACATGGGGGAGCGGCCATACTAGGCCCAGAAATGTTCAAATAAATCACAAGGATGTGTGCTTGAGTACGCACAGAAAAACCATAAGGATCCATACTTAGAAATGGTACCAATTTTAAAGACAAAACTGGACAAGAAAAAATATGTAACACGAACAAGACAGAGAAACGGAGACTTTTAAATAATCAGACATTGACATATAACAAGAAAATTGGACTCAATCAGATACACTTAACACAAAAAACATGAGCTCAAATGAATGTTTTCACCAAACAGTTATTTTTAGATTTAGACATGTCTTGCTGGTGGGACTCTCAGGTATGCCTTGTTATCGACAAGAAACTCAGAAGGGGAGGGGGGGTCAAGGCGTCCCTTGACCACCCAGGCCTCTGTTTTAGGCTCACAGTGCACCTTTTCAAACAAACAAACAAAAATAAAATAAAATAAAATAAAAATAAAATGCAGACATACAAGGGGGTCGGCCGACTTCTACTTACCTCTGGAGGCCTTTGCTTTTCACCTGGGCATCTTTTACAAAAAAGGTTATTAAGAAGAGGGCTGGTAAAGACAAAATAATGTCACATATTAAATTGTGTAGAGTCAATAAATATGTTAAAAGTTCCCTACATAATAGTAAAAGGAGGAGAAACACAGCTCATATGAAAGTGTGGAACAAGTGGATCAGTAGGAGTCCCGATTGACATGCACAAATAACTCAGGTCCTTCCCAGGTCGCAGGATGCACCACTGGAGGGTTGGGGGTGTAGGCCCAGTGAGTCGCTGCTTGGATGGCCACTGTCACTCTCCACGATCCGAACGCAGCGTTCAGGCAGCCAGCGGGCGTCATTTTCTCCTTGTGAAAAAACACATACATGCCCTCGACCCCAGGTTAGAACAGGATCGGGTCCATGCCAAGCACCAGTTAGGGGATCCTTCAATTTTACTAAGGCAAAAGGACGCTGCGCTCTTTTTTCCCAGAATCGCTGAGCAGCAGATAAATTATTTGAATCCAAATTCAAAAAATTTAAAACAAATAAAGCATGATTAAGTATATTCACAGGGGTAGCGGGATATGACTCTCCTTTCTGTATTTTAGCAATTTGATGTTTTAATAATCCATTAGCTCTCTCCACGATGCCTTGACCTTGACGATTGTAAGGAATGCCTGTAATATGAGTGATATTATAGGAATGGCAGAAGGATTGAAATGCTCGGCTTGCATAGCCAGGGCCATTATCTGTTTTTATTTGCGAGGGAATCCCCATCTCAGCAAAGCATCGAATGCAGTGAGAGATACAATGTTTAGTGGCTTCCCCAGCAAGGGGGGTGGCCAAGATAAAATTAGAATAAGTATCTACAGTAACATGAACATATTTTAATCGGCCAAATGATGGAACATGTGTGACATCCATCTGCCAAATGTGATTAGAAAGCAGTCCTCGTGGATTTATGCCTAAATGGGGGGCTGGTGAAAAAGGGACACAGTTGGGGCAAGTCTTAACTATTTGTTGTGCGGCTTCTCTAGATAATTTAAACTGTCGGCGCAAGGCTCGACTGTTTTGATGATGGATGGCATGTGACTGCTTAGCAAGTTCAACCTGAGTTAAGTAAACTCTGGTGGCGGAGTCAGTAACTGCATTGCCCTCACTTAAAGGGCCAGGCAGATTAGTGTGAGCTCGAACAAAGCCAAAAAAACAGGGGTGGTTGCGAGAACAAAGCAAAGTTTGTATTTGGCGAAATTGGGTCTGAATATTGGAGTTAGTAGTTCCAATAAAGGGAACAGTTTCTATGACTTGAAGAGCACGAATTACATATTGACTGTCTGAGTATAAGTTAAAGGGCTCGTCTTGTAACAGGACGAGTGCTTGTAAAACAGCCTCTAATTCCACCTCTTGGGCGGAGGAAAAACCTGTAACCCAAGATTGAGTTTTCCCATTAATGGTCAAAGCAGCCGTTCCATTTGAGGATCCATCTGTAAATACCAAAGCGGCAGAAGATAAAGGCGAGGCCTGTACTATGGAAGGAAATAGAAACGTATGACACGCAGCAAATTGGAGAAGTTTGTTAGACGGGTAGTGATGCAAAATTTTTCCCGTATAATTGGCCCAAGCAATGGCCCAAGGATCGCAATGGGCGAATAGCCAATCTTGTTGTTGTAAATTATATGGGACACAGATAAAATGAGGTTCCTGACCTAAATATTTAAGGGAATCCACTCGGCACATGTGTATCAGATTAGCTACCAATTCGTAGTAGGGGGTCAGCACTTTGCCGGGTGTTGATGGTAGATAAAGCCATAAAAGTGGGCCATCCTGCCACAATACAGCAGTTGGGGAGTGAGAAGTAGCTAAAATGTAAACTCCCCAGGGTTTAGAATAGTCACAATAGGTCATTTGTTGCTGGGAAATTGCCTTTTCTACAATTTGGATGGCCCTCCTGGCGTCAGGATTTAATTCGCGCAAGGATGTAGGGTTGGTATCTCCTTTTAAGAGATCAAAGAGGGGTTTTAACTCTCCTGTGGAGAGCTTTAGATAAGGCCGAAGCCAATTTATATCTCCTAAGAATTGCTGAAAATCATGAAGAGTTCTTAAGTGTGAAGTTTTTAATTGTATTTTTTGGCTTTTAAAATAGTGTGGGCCTAATATATGGCCTAGATATGTAAAAGGGGGGTGTTCCTGAACCTTTTCAGCTGCTATTATAAGGCCAAAGAGGCTCAGATCTTGCTTTAGTTGTCCAAAGGCTTGTCGTACGACGATAGGGTCAGAACAAGCCAACAAGATGTCATCCATATAATGAACAATATAAACAGAAGAAAATTTTTCACGAGTGGAAGAAATGGCTCTAGCTACAAAACTTTGACATAAAGTTGGGCTATTTGCCATGCCCTGCGGAAGCACAAGCCAGTGATATCGCTTCATGGGTTCTTTAAAATTAACAGAGGGGACGCTGAAGGCAAAGCGCTTACAGTCTTGAGGCGCCAGGGGTATAGTATAGAAACAATCCTTCAAATCTATAATAATCTTATAAGTATCCTTTGGGATTGCCATGGGTGAAGGCAAGCCAGGCTGTAGGGCCCCCATCAGTTCCATTGTGGCATTTATTTTTCTCAAATCCTGTAACAGCCTCCATTTACCTGACTTTTTCTTTATAACAAAAATTGGAGAATTCCATGGAGAGTTAGAAGGGGCCACATGCCCCAAGTCCAGCTGTTCCTGTACCAGCTGCTGTACTGCAATGATCTTTTCTAGTGAAAGAGGCCACTGTTCAACCCATACCGGTTGTTCAGAGAGCCAATTTATGGGATCAGCATGAGGGGGAGGGCAAACGACAGCTCCCGTCAAGGGATACCCTAATCCTTGTCTCGAAGGGTGAGACTGGGGTTGGAGTGGCTCTAGCTCCCCCTGTGCTGCTCGGCCTAGTCCCCTAAAGGGGAGGAGGCCTTGATCAAGTAACTGCTTAGTGACCGCAGCACTAGGACTAAACATATACACTCCCATTTTTTCCATGATATCACGACCCCATAAATTAATTGGCAGATGATCCAAGACAAATGGCTGAAAATGACCAGAGTGCCCTTCCTCATCTCTCCAAACAAGGATCGCACTGCTCTGCTGTGGGTCAGTTGCTTGCCCAACCCCCTGTAGGGAAGTCATAGAGGTTGTCAGGGGCCATTGGGCTGGCCAATGTTTTTTAGATATCACAGACACATCTGCTCCAGTGTCTAATATTCCTTTAAAGGGCTTTTCTTGTATAAATATAGTCATCTCAGGCCTCTCTTGTTTTATGCTTTGTACCCAATAGATATCAGAAGATCTAAATCCTCTCTGTCCACATGGGGAATTAGCAGTCTCCCCGGGAGGTAAAGGCACAAGTATTAATTGTGCTAATTTTTGATCGGCTGGGATCGATACCACGTGTTTCGGGGCAGAGGCCATAACTTTGATTTCTCCAGTAAAATCCTGGTCAATTTTGCCAGGTGTAATCTGTATCCCTTTAAGGGCTGAGCTACTTCGCACTAACAGCAATCCAGCCACTCCCGGGGGAAGGGGGCCGAAGACCCCCGTGGGGAGAGCTTGTGTCCCAATCTCTGGGGTCAATACTGAGCAGGTGGAGGAACAGAGGTCCAATCCTGCACTTCCTGGGGTGGCACGGAGGAGGCCGGAGACTGATCTTGGGGGGTTGGTAGAAGATGCACTTGTGGCCGAGAAGAGGGAGGGACTGCCCCATGGTTTTGCGGGGCCAGGGGCTGGCCCCTTCTCCAGTTTCCCAAAAAATGGGCGGCCATTGCGATTTGTTGCTGACTTGCAATCTTTAGCCCAGTGCTTCCCTTTACCACAGCGTGGACATGTGCCAAGTGATTTTTCTCTCTTTTGCCTGGCCTGGCGTGGGCATTGCGTCATCCAATGTCCTAATTGTCCACAAGAAAAGCAACGCCCTGGGGGTCTAGCAGTCCGAGAATGCCGCTGACCTCTATATTTTAGAGACTCAGTAACAGTCTTTCCTTGAGGAGCGGCGGCTAAAGTAAGGCCTTGTACATGGGAGGGTCCAATATCAGCACACAGTGAAATAAAGTCCGTGATTCCTCCCTTATTCCTATGGGGTCTGATAGCTGCCTGACAGGCGGCGTTGGCATTTTCATAGGCTATGTGTCTAACTATACTCTTCCTTGCATTCTCATCTTGTACTAGGTAGTCTGCAGTCTCCATTAATCGAGACAAAAATTCTAGATAAGGTTCATTCGGTCCCTGTTTAACTTCTACTAGATTTTTTGTACGATTGGAATTGCGTAACTTTTTCCAAGCCTCTCTCGCCGCAGCATTTATTTGTAAATAGGCCTCCTTTGCATAACCCAATTGATCTTCGGTGTTTTTATAGGTTCCCTCTCCTAACAACTGATCAACAGTGTAAGGCAGGTTCTTAGACCTATTTGTTTCAATTTTAGCCCGACACTGTGCAGTGAACTTTGTCTCCCATAATAAGTACTCTCCTGCACTAAGGCATGCTCTGGCAAGCCGCTTCCAGTCATTTGGGCATGCAATACCAGCACATGCGGCCTCCAATATTACTTGAGTAAAAGGGGCAGTTGGCCCATATTGGGAGCAGGCACTCTTTAAATCCTGTAATAGTTTAACAGGAACAGGTTGATGGTATACTTGTTCATCATGATCAACTAAACTAGGGAAGCATCGAGGCCCTGAAATACCTTCCCTCTCTCTAGCAGCCTGAGTCAGGTTTAATTGCGATGCACTGTGCCTGGTTGTAGTGCCTGTTAAAAGGGACTTGTTGCTAGGGCCTTTAGGCTTGCCTAAAGGTTGAGAAAGGGATTGAGGCCATAAGGCTGCAGCCAGAGGCGGTGGGTGTGAGGGGTAAGGTTTAGAATCAGACACCATAGTGGCCTGAGGGTCATATTTCTTTCCTACTTCTGGGGGGGCTCTCTGCTCTGTCCCCATTTTCGATAGAAAATGTAGGATTTCTTCTAACTTCTTCTCTATCGTACCCATTCGGCCCTCCATTGACTCATCATAACTTTCCTCCTTGATATTCAAACCTGAATTCTGATACTCAATATCTACTGGTTGTTGTTCCCTTTTCAAGATCTCACTTAGACTCTCTTGGGCTGCGGCATATGGCTCAGCCTCAGGTTCTTCAGAAGGGTCCTTTAACTCATAAAGTTCCCTTAATTCAAGATTAAGTTCAGCATTTTCATGTAGAGGATCTATGTATTCACTTACTAAACTCCATACAATAGCAGCCTCTATTGGGGTCTTCTCGGGGCCATATACATCATAATAATCTAGAATTCTTTTTCCTATCCGCTGCCAGGCTTTTTGGAATTCCTCCTCTATAGACCTCGGGCATGCCTCCTCGACAAACTGTAGGAAGCTCTGAAGCACCCCTTTATCCACCCGTGTTCCGTGGGCTTCAAATAGGCCTGTTAAGATCGGTAGAAATAACCCATGGCTATTAGCTTGACTCATAATTTTTACTCCTGACTACACTCTCTTAATAGTCCTGCGATGTGTTACTCACCACAGGGAGGGGTCCTTCACCTTCGTCCCAGATTTTCAGGGTCCCTGTTCGGGCGCCAGATGCCGGAGCCAACCGGCAGCAAACCAGGGTTCGCAGATTGGGCTTCCTGAAATAGGGGACAAGGACTAGGAAGAAAAAGAAGAGAGACAGACACACTGGGTCCAGGATGTCCGCAGTCCAGGCAAAGACTGCCAAGCCTGCTCGTTTATTTTCCACTCCCCCTACTTTCCTCCTCCTCTCCCTGGGAACCTCCAGGTGTTACATTCATATGGTAATTCTCAGGTCATTTACATAGAATAGGGCCAGAAAGCAATAAGACAATATAGCCATCGTCTGATGCAAGTCAAGGTACAGTTTGATTCCACTCTGGCTCCCAACATAATGAATGATTGTTGTCCTTAATGTACTATGTTGTCTCTCATCTCCTTTGCTGTCCCTTGGTTATCCCATATTGGTATAGCATCTCACTTTGTTATCTGATATATTGAATTTATTTGTATTTCGAAATTTGATATTTGATAGGGAAGGGGGGAAAACCAAGACGGGTTGGGGGTGTGGGGTTGGAGGGAAATGGGTACCAAGACATGTGAATGGGTATCAATGTATGTGAATTAATGCACCTTCTATCTGGCAAATATCATGTAACCCTTTTACTAATTACAATAAAAAAATGAAAAAAAAGAAAGTTGTAGTGTGTGGGGAGGATGATGGGGTCAAATACATTTCTTCTTAGAAATATACCTCATCTGGTTGCCCTGGATTTTCCTGGCCTTCTTAGAGAAAGGCCTGTTATACTGGATTTATGGCTTGGCAATTATATAGCATATACATCTTCCAGTAAGACATCCACAACGAAAGAAAAGATCCTAAAGGCAGCCAGGGAAAAGGGATCAGTAACCTATAAAGGCAAACCAATCAGAATAAACCCAGATTTCTCAGCAGAGACCATGCAAGCACGAAGTGACTGGAAGCATATATGTCATGCCCTTAAATCAAACCAAGAATACTGTAGCCAGCTAAGCTCTCATTCATAACTGAGGGAACAATAAAAACATTCCATTCCAGGGAAAAGCTGCAATAATATGTCGAAACAAAACCAACACTACAGAGAATTCTCAAAGATGCTCTATACATAAAAAACCAAAATAAATGCAATTTAGGGAAAGAAACGGCACCTAAACAGCATACCATCTAAGGACCACAATAACTGTCAAGACAAAGGCCCTACTAAAAGCTTTTAAAAATGGTAGGAAATAATAAATATCTCTCAATCCTAACTCTCAATATCAATGGACTTAACTCTCCAATCAAACGGCATAGGCTGTCTAGTTGGATCAAAAAGCAAGAGCCATCGTTCTGCTGTCTTCAAGAGACACATCTTACCCCAAAACAATCATCTTTTGAAAGTGAGAGGTTGGAATAAACTCTATCAAGCTAACTGCCCCCATAAACAGGCTGGAGTTGCCATCCTCATATCAGATACAATAGACTTCAAACTAAAATTAGTAAGAAAAGACAAAGAAGGTGACTACATACTACTAAAGGGATCTTTCCTCCAGGAAGACATAACGATCCTAAATATTTACACACCCCTTTGAAGATTCTCAAAAGATTGAAGATTCTGCCAGTGTAAGTTAGATTCCGGCATTGATATTAAATAATGCAACGAGTAGGGATTTATATTTGAAATATCACTGTTGACAAAATCTAACACACATTTGCTTAGTATTTGCTTTTGATTTCCCAAGAAGTTCAGTACAACTAACATGTGTGGCATATATCAACTGGGAGAAATGATTCAGAATATGTGACTCATTTGAACAGGAGTCAGTGAAAAGATACAGAAGCAGGATACCCATATTGTGATAATTTGTATCTTTTGCATATTTTGTGTTTGTTATTAATTCCATTTGTAGTGTACATTTCTAGGTAAAAACTTTTAAAATGTTTCCAAACAATTTGTTATTTCAACAGCAAAAAAAGACATTTATATGCCTGATAAAATTCACAGAATCAAAATTTTTCCATATAATGTTTTGTTTTTTGGGTTTTTTTTTTGGTGGGTCATAGATCTTGAACTCAGCCTGGGCACTATCCCTGAGCTCTTCAGCTCCAAGCTACCACCTTACCCTGGAGCCAAGCCCCACTTCCCATTTTCTAAAGGTAAATTGGAGATAAGAGTCTCACGTCTTTTTGTGCCAGGATGGCTTTAAACCTTGATCCTCAGATCTCAGCCTCCTGAGTAGCTAGGATTATAGAAGTGAGCCACCACCCCATCGTGCTCAGCTTTCTGTTTTTTTTTAAACAAGCCCTTTGGCTGGAACTCGGTCTGAGCACTGTCCTTCAGCTTTCCTCAAGCCTAGTGATCTACTTGAGCCACAGCACTACTTCTGGTTTTTTCTGTGTATGTGGTACTGCGGAATTGAAACTTCGTCTTCCTACAAGCACTCTACAACTATGCCAAACTCCCAGCCACTCCACATTAGTTTTTATGATAGATCTTTCCATGCTTTTAGGATGGCTAGAAATCCTTCTTGAGTTTCCCAAGATCAGGGAGTATAGGTGTGTCCCATCCTGTGTGGCTACATAACCATTGTTTCGGGTACAGTTCTCTCTTCATTCTACCCATCTAGAGCAATTTTCATCTTCCATGTATAATCATTAAACATTCAGCTCCTGTTCCTTTCTACTCCATTCTCTGGAACCATCGTGCTTTTTGGCTCTAAGGATTTGTTGATCCTTGGAAGCTCTGGAAGGGAAAACATACCCTAGCTCTTCCGTTATGACTGCTGTATTTTTAGTTTACTGTAATCAAGATTCATCTGTAAAATATAGTAAAATGTTCTTCCTTTTCAATGCATTGTTTTGCATATTTCTATCTTTTGATTATTATTAATAGTTGTGAATGGATTCTCCCCATACTTGTTCTAGTCTCTGCTTTCTCGTCCGTTAGGTACAAATCTAGAAATAGAAGTGTTGGACCATATTTCTATGTAATTCTATATTTAGCACTTTTTTAGCACTCTCCACGCAATTTTTGATTGTTTTATATTCCTTGCAGAACTATTCCAAAGTTCTACTTCTTCTCACTACCTTCCCAGTAATAGTTAGACTTTGAAAGTTGTTTTTTTGTATGCGTGTGTGTGTGTGTGTGTGTGTTTGTGTGTGTATGTGGATCTTTTTGTTTAAAACTATATTTATATTAACATATTTAAAGTAATGATTTCATTGTAATTTCAATTTTTCTCATGACTGTTAATATTGAACTTCTTTCTACATTTTGAACTACTATTTCTATATATTCTTTTTAGAAAATCCTCTCCAATCTCCTATTTTTTTCCCTTTTTTTGTGGGGTAGTGGGGAAAGTCATGGGGCTTGGACCTTGGGCCGTGAGCTCTTTAGTTTAAGGCTATTGTCCTACCCTGAGTATTGCCCCTCAGTTCTTCTGCTCACGGCTACCTACCCCTCTTCCCATTATATACAGAACAAAGGTCATCCTCAGTCCTTTTGAAAAAGTAAGACATAGAGTAAATTTGTAGTATAAAACAGCAAGAAATAAATTTCTTGCCAGGTGCAGTGACTTCTACCTGTAATCCTAGCTATTCAGATATCAGGCTGATATCTAAAGATTTGGTTCAAAGGCAGCCTGGGCATTAGAAAGTGTATGAGACTCTCATCTACAGTTAACCACTAGAATATGGGAAATGGCACTGTGGCTTCATAGGTAGGGTGATAGCCTTGAGTTGAAGAGCTCAGGAACAGTGCCCAGGCCCAGAGTTCAAGCCTTACAAATCCCCCAGCCAAAAAAAGAAAAAAAACTTTCTTCCCCAAGTGACTATTATGCCAAACATAGAACATTAACATTCTGGGTGTACTTCACAGTATTATTACTTGATACCCTAAGATTTTGCAATATTCTCACAGTACCAGCATATGTCATCATATAATGTAGTTCTTTTTCAATGGAATAATTCCATTTATAACCTAAATCTACTCCCCCGACTTATTTTTGTCCATACCAAAATTGCTCTACCATGATATGCCGCAAGCCATTAAACATTTTATGGTGGGTAATTGGAAAGGAGTCTCATGGAATTTTGTGCCAGGCTGGCTTTGAACCATGGTCCTCAGATCTCAGTGTCCTGAGTAGCTAGGATGACAGGCGTGAGCCACCAAAACCTGGCTTGCCTTTTTATTTTTTTGTGGGTCTTGGGACTTTAACTCTGGGCCTAGGCACCATCCCTAAGCTTTTCAGGTCAATATTTCATGTAAGTCTAAACATTTAAGTAAAGGAATAAAAGTCCAACAAAAAAAAGAATAAAATTCCAGACATGGTGTGTTTATAACTCGGTGTTAATTACTTGATGAAAATGTGCCATTCCAGAAGCTGGTGTCATTTGATGATGTAGCTGTGGATTTCAGCTGGGAGGAGTGGCAGCATCTGGACAATGCTCAGAGGACCCTGTACAGAGATGTAATGCTGGAGACCTACAGCAACCTGGTGTCCTTAGGTGAGCAAAAGTCAAATTCACTTGCAAGGCCAAGTGCCTTGTTATTTTGCAGATACGTGAATGTTTATCAAACTTTCAATACTGTTTAAATGAAAGATTCCAGGCCCTGAGAAGTATCATTACTTTCTAAAGAAAAACTAAGGTAATTTTGTACTCATTCTTCAGGATACCTTCAGGATACTTTGACAACAGTTTTAATTATGTTTCCTCTAATGGAGACGACATTCCAAACTTACACAGTAATTGTAAGTGGATAAACAATCCAGAATAGAATATATATCATTATTGGAAATAGGATCTACAAATCACTAAACAGTGACTTTATAATGGAAACCTGGCACTAGGTGCAATGTTTCATGCCTGTAATCTTAAAATATTCAGGAGGAAGAAATCTAAGAATTCTAATTTGAGCCAGGAATGGCATAAAAATTGCCATGAAACTCTACAACTCCAAGTAACCCCTCAAAAATGTTAGTGGAGTGTCAAGAGTTTGACTTTGTGGTTGAGTGCTTGCCTAGCATGCATGAAGACCTATGCATGTAAGTGGAGCTGGGACTCAAACTGGTATTTTTCTAGCCTTGAGCAAGACAGCTAAGTTTATGCCATACAAAATGAATCCAGAGCTGGGGAAAAGTCAACCATGGAGCCAGTGAGAAATGAGAAAAAAAATTTAATAGATAACTTGTGAGTAGGATGTCTGCGAACTTAAAGCAATGATGACACAGCATAAGCAATAATTCTCTACTGTTTCTAATTTACAGGGCCCTGTGTTCCCAAACCTGTATTAATTGACAAGCTAGAGCACTGTGCAGAACTCTGGATAGGAAATTCCTCTGACAAGAATATCACAGGTGAGTGAATGCATCTTCATATTGATGTTGGAGCCTGAGCCCCATTGGTAAGTTCATGTTGTGATGTACTGAGCAATAATATTCTTAGTTACCCTAAATCCTGTGTGGAACCTATGGAATTCTTTGTGAATGAATCAAGAATCATTTTCTTTTCCCAATCCTATCCTTGGTCTCAGGGCCTGAGCATGGTCCTTGGTTTTCTCAAGTCTAGATCTCTATTTCTTGAGTCATAGCACCACTTCTGGCTTTTTCTTTGTATGTAGTACCAAGGAACTGAACCAGGTCTTTGTGCATGCTAGCCCAAACCCAAGGCACCAAGAATCACAGGGTGATATAATGAATTCTATGTGGCAGTAGAGTTAAAGTTAGATTTCTCTGTAGAAATCACTGTGAAACAAAATGAAATAAGAAAGCCATGAGCCCGTGGCTCATGCCTGTAATCCTGGCTACTTAGGAGGCTGAGATCTGAGGATCAAGGTTCAAAGACTGACCTATCACAAAACACCTTAGACTCTTCTCTCCAATGAACCAATAGAAAATGAGAAGTGGGGTTGAGGCTAAAGACATAGGGCAGTAGCCTTGAGCTGAAGAGCTCAGGAAGAACAGCCAGGTCTAGAATTCAAGTCCCATGACTGCAAAACAAGAAAGAAAGAAAGAAAGAAAGAAAGAAAGAAAGAAAGAAAGAAAGAAAGAAAGAAAGAAGAAAGAAGGAAGAAAGAGGGAAGGAAGGAAAGGAAGAAAGAAAGAAAGAAAAGAAAAGAAAGAAAGAAAAAAAGAAAGAAAGAAAAAAAGAAAGAAAGAAAGAAAGAATGATATTTCATTTCTTTAATACTAAGACTATAAATGATTGAGCAAACAAGAATAAGTCAGGGCATTATTCTCTGATAAGTGTAATATCTTTTTGCTGGTAGGAAGAGACTGGTATTCAGAACCAGACCTTTCCACCAGCATTGAGCCTAGTAGTAGAGTGCTTGCCTAGCATGCACAAAGACACAGGTTTGATTCATTGTTACCACATACATAGAAAAAGCCAGAAGTAATGACTTCATTGGTAGGGTTCTAGTCTTGAGAAAACCCAAGGACAGTGGTTAGGTCCTAAGTTCAAACCCAGGAATGGAAGGGAAAAAAACAACAAAGTTTCAATCAACATAAGAAAATTAACTAGACAATGAGCTGGAGATTTTCTGGTATTCCACGGTTCTGAGGGACAGGAGTGTTAGAAAAGGAATATTTATAAGACTTCAAATGGAAAGAAACAAGTTTCAAAATTCCCACAAATACCTAAATGGAGACTTTAGTGAGAAGTTGTAACTGAAGGCATATAGGTGTAAGTCCTTACTCTCAAGAATCGTTCTTGCTTGGATCAAAGGCAAACAGACATATAAACCAAACTTGTGGCCGCTGAATCTAGAAAAAATTCGTGTTCCTCACTTAATGGTTAATAAGCAAACAGCATTGAAACTGGGTAAGGTAATCCTATCTGCTACTCAGGACCTGAGACTCTTATCGTAGTTAACTCTAGAAAACAGAAGTGGGGCAGTAGCTCTAGGATAGGGGTTATAGTCTTCTGATGAAGTGTTCAGGGACAGGGCCAATGCCTATGAACTACAAAAAAAAAAAAGAAAAGACAAGAAAAGAAAGTTTTAAAAAGATGCAAAACAGCACAATATTTAGATTATTTCTCAAAAATAAAAGAAAGGCAGCTATTCCTCAATGTATAAACAAAACAGTATTTGAAAAAAAACAGCTGCAGGTATGTTACAGGTAGTACTCAGCTTAAAACTGTAGCAATACATAGTTGTGTAATTTCAATAAATATTTCCTGTGATATAAAAAGAGAACTAAAACACAGAAAAACATTATTGGTCATTGTAAAATATCATTTTCTTAATATGTTAGGGAGAAAAGCATATATTTCTCACAAATCAATTTCCACTTTTATATTTTAAAATATCTAACACTTAGGATGGGAAAGTAAAGTCATTACTTTACAGTAAGGAATATTTGTATCTCATGTATGTTTGTGTCTTTTTTTCTATGACTCATTTTAGATGTCCAGGTAATGGAAAATGTGTTCAAGACCTGCCAGGAAAGTCCCCATGAATGTCTTTGTGAAGTAGCAGTTGCAAGTACTATCGAAGTGGAGGAAAACGTGAGATTAGCAACAACTTTAAATTTGAGCTCTACACATAATCCAGACCTGATTAGTAATAACGGTAACAACTTAGGGGTGAGGACTGAGGAGTTCATTAAGTGTCAGAACATGCTTCTGTCTCATAAGCCTGATGAGATGCATGCTGCATATAGATCTCGTATGTCTCCTGTTCTTAAAAAATCCATCGGATATTCAGAGCATTTTATTCATGATTGTGACAGTCCAAAAGATCTGCAGTATCATAATTCTGTTCTCCCTGCCCAAGAAATTCTTCAGGGAGGGAGGAAAACTGCTAAATGTACTGTGTGATGAAAAATATTGTACTTAACACCGACCATCACTACACATCCGAAAATGTACACAGGAGAGATTCCTCATACATGTAGTGAATGTGAGAAATCTTTCAGTAATGAAATACGCCTTACAATACCTCAGAGCAAATATCCTGAGACATGTGATGCGTATATCAAGTGTGAAAATTAATTTCTGAGAAGTCACACCTGACGCTCCAACCTCGATCTCCAAGAGAAGACAAACCTTATGAATATGAGGAACGTAATACAATTTCTGCCCAGAATTCAGCTCTCAGCACACATCAGAGATCTCACACAGAAGAGAAATCGTATGAATGGGATAAATGTGGGAAGACTTTTAGACTGAAATCATACCTCACTTTGCACCAGAGAAGACACACAGAAGAGAAACCTTATGAATGTAACAAATGTGAAAAGTCTTTCACCCAGAAGATACACCTTCGAGTTCATCAAATAACACACACAGGAGAGAAATCTTATAAGTGTAATGAATGCGGAAAGTCTTACCAAGGGAAGGGAAAACTTCGTGTTCATCAGAGAATACACACAGGAGTAAAACCTTATGAATGTAACCAATGTGTAAAGTCTTTCAGACAGAAATCTTCCCTCAAATTGCATCAAAGAACACACACAGGAGAGAAACCTTATGTGTGCAACAAATGTGGAAAGACCTTCAAGTAGAAGTCATATCTTGATGGGCATAGTAGAACACACACAGGAGAGAAAACTTATGCATGTAGTGAATGCGGAAAGTCTTTCATATGGAAGGTAAAACTCCGTGTTCATCAGAGAATATACTCAGGAGAAACACCTTATGAGTGTAACATATGTGGAAAGTCCTTCACACTGAAGCCAAACCTCAACATGCATAAGACAATTCAAACAGAAGAAAAACCTTATGAATGTAACCGATGTGGAATGTCTTTCAAATGGAAGTCTTCCCTCAAATTGCATCAGAGAACACACACAGGAGAGAAACTGTACGAGTGCATCAAATGTGGTAAGACCTTCAGATGGAAGTCACATTACAGGAGGCATAACAGAATTCACACATATTAGAAACCTTAGGAATATAACCAAAGGTGAAAGTCTTTCGTGCAGTATTCACGCTTCAGGAAGCGTAAGAGAGTTCACACATATGAGAAGCCGTAGCAATGTAATAAATAGGAAAGACTTTTTAGTCTGTGGAAGAAAACTCAGCTTGTGTCACAGAACCAACACAAGATCAAACCCTTAATGAATGTAGCAAATGTTCAGTCTTTTCCCCAGAAGGCACAAGTCAAGATTTATCACTAAACACCCACAGGATAGAATCCTATGAATAAAATGAAAGGGAAATTTTTTGAAGAACTCATAGTTGAGTTTGCATGATACCACACAGACAGAGGATAAAAATCGTATGAATATAAGAATATGAAAAATCCATCATGAACGCATGACTAAGTATAAAATGCACATAGGAGAGAAAAACCTTATGAATATTACAAATGTGGAAAGTGTTTGACCTGGAAGGCATACTTCTGTGTTCATCACAAACCTGATTCCCATAGAAGAAAAGAAAACTAATGAATAGAGCAAATGTGCAATGACTTTTAATCAGAAGTCAGTCTTCAGTACATTTCAGAACATACACAATAGAGAAATTCTGAATAATGAAAAACATTTAGCTATATATAGAATCTCTGTATATGGGAGCATTAGGGAAAGTCGTCTAAACAAAGTCAACCTTCAGCAAGCATTAAGAGCACTCACAGAAGAAATAATAGCATGTAGAAAAACCTTTGTCAGAAACCTCTAAAAGCTGACTGTGTGGCTTAGTGTTAGAGTGCTAACCTATCAAGGATGAAGGCCTGGGTTAGATTCCTCAATACTACGTGAAAAGAGCAAGCCAGAAGCAGCACTGTGGTTCAAATGGTAGCTTGCTAACCTTAAGCAAAAGTAGCTCAGGCCCTGAGTTCAAGCCTAAGGATTGGAGAGAGAGAGAGAGGTAGAGAGAGAGAGAGAGAGAGAGAGAGAGAGAGAGAGAGAGAGAGAGAGAGAGAGAGAGAGAGAGAAACAAGAACTTCTAAATTTTACAGAGATAGAGAAGGAGAGAGAGAAGGAGAAAGAAACTAATTTCTAAACTTCACAATCTTTCTATTTCCTTACAAATTCGCCTATGTCATTCTTTCTGACAGAAGCACAGAATTCCATTGTGTAAAAATACCATATTTGATGTACTCATCAACTGACGGGCATCTGGGTTGGTTCCATACCTTTGCTATAGTAAATAGTGCTGTGATAAATGTTATTGTTCTAGTGAATTTAGTATGTCTTATCTGGACGATTGGCAAGTAGTGAAATTGCTGGATCACAGGGGAGCTCTATGTTTAGTCTTTTTGGGATACTGCCATAGTGCTTTCCATAGTGGTTGAACGAGTTTGCAATCCACCAGCAGGGTATTAGTGATCCCTCCTGGCCACATCCCCTCCAGCATACGTTATTAGATTTCTGGATCTTGGCCATTCTAACTGGAGTGAGGAGGAAAAGGGAAAGAGGAACTGAAACTTTCTCTCCTTACAGATGACATGATTCTGTATTTAAAGAACCCTATAGACTCTACTCCCAAGCTGCTTGAGCTGATATAAAACTTTGGTAAGGTAGCAGGGTATAAAATTAACCCTCAATGTCAACTGCCTTCCTATATGCCAACAAATGAGAGGCAAGAATCAGGATAGCAACTCATTTTGCTATCAAAGAAAATAAAATACCTAGGAATTAACTTAGAATGTAAAGCACATTTTTGATGGAACTATAAACCCTGGAGAAGGAAATTAACGCAGAACTGAGGAAATGCAAAAACCTATGCTCCTGGTTTGGAAGAAGAAATATTGTAAAAATGGCAATCTTGATAAGGACTATCTACAAATTCAGTGCAATAGTCATCAATATCCCAATGTCATTCTTTAAAGAAACAGAAGAGGAAATCCAAAATTTCACTTGGAATAATGAAAGACCCCTTATAGTCTGTCTTCTTGCATGATACATAATGTTTAATCTCACCTTCTCCATCAAAATCTCACCTTTCTCATTGAGACATAGGTGGCCCTGTTTACTAGCAGCAAAGGCTCAAACGCGCAGTTTCAGGTGTCACCACTGCCTCTGTTACTGGGTAGATCCAACTCTGTCATCGATTCTGAGGTCTGCTCTGGGAGTCTTGGTCACAAGTTGTTCTGTGGCATCTGCTGCCAGCCTGTGCCTATTTGCTTCATTTTCCTCCAGCAGCCTACAACAGCCTTCATATGCAGGGCAGTCTGAGCCCAACCCTCCCTCATCTTCCTCTTCCAATTTTTCGGAAAAAATGTGCTGCCAGAAGTCCTCAGGTGTGGGGCATGGCTGATGCACACTTTTAATCCAGGCTGGTCCGGAGGCTGAGATCTGAGTATGGAAGTTCCAAGTCACCTAGAACAGGAAAGTCTGATAGATTCTTACTACCAAAAATAAAAACAGCTGGGAATGGAGTTTGGGCTCAAGTGGTAAAGGGCTAGTCTTGAGTACAAATGCTTAGTGCCCAGGCCCTGAGTTCAGGGTCCAGCACTGCCAACAACCTCACTTTAGTGAGATTTTAGCTTCATCCATGTAGGCACATCTCACTGGAATCTTTGCTGGTAGAGATAGTCTTCATAATTTTGTCTCAATGTAAAGGTCCTCCTGGGGTAGTACACAAAAGGTGTCATGGAGAGAGGAGCCCCACTTGCTCCAGGTTTGAAGATGGCATAGGTCAAGCCAGCATGGAGTTGGCACATCAGTCTTTTTCCTAGCACCACCTACAAGTGAATGTCAAATGACATTGATTGTTGTGGGATTGTGTCATTGAAGTGCCCCATTAAGGGCAGTGTTAGCACATCCAAACTTGGATACCAGGAATGCTGAAATCTCAAAGCTAAGATATCTGTTGGCTACAGAAATGCTGGTGTGTCTGTTATTCACTAAAAGTTCAGGTGCAAAGATTCTGAAGCATGATGCCCTGTGTTTATTCCATTTAGTAAAATTATTTTAATGCACTGTATAAGTTAAAACATTTCATAATAGTCAGGGGTAGTGAAAACATTGTTCTTGAATTCAGGTGTCTGGCAGAGTAATGGGGGGGGGTGTTGGTGGCTGGGACTATGAAGCTGGAGCTGCTATCAAACCATGGATCATGTTCCTCTTTGTCTGGGAGAAATGACTCCAAAGATGAAATTTGAATGGTGAGGAAAAGATGATGATGTACTCAGGAAATTTCTCCTAAACAAATGCTCATGTGGAAGTGGGATGGGGGCTGGGCATATCTGAGGGAGAGCTTAAGGGGGCTTCCCATGGCGTTGAGAACGTTCCTTGCGACTTCAGGCATGCAGCAGGGTGTTTTAGATGGCCATTGTGAGATGGATGGAATAAGACTGGAGACAAGATGAATGGTGGGATCCTGCAATGCTCTTGCATGAGTGGCTGGTGGCTCACCTGAAAGAACTAATTATGTCTAAAAAAGAAATCAGGAATTTGTTTGATTAGATAATACCTGTAATCCGAGGCATAGTCAGGATCCTGATCTTAGTATTGTGGTTTAAAACCAACCCAGCAAAGGGAAAAATGCATGAGACTCTTACTCCCAGTTTAGAGCAAGTACAAAGATTGAAGTAGAGCTGTGGCTCAAGAGCTAGAGTGCTACCTTGAGCAAAGAAAAGCTAAGAAAAAGCTCCAGGTCTAGAGTTCAAGGCCAGGAATGAAAGAAGGAAGGTAAAAAAAGGGAAGTATGTGAGGAAGGGAAATATATACATGAAAGAGAGAAGGAACTAGAAATTTAAATCTAGAGAATATTTAAAAGTCATCAGTCCTTCTAAGAAAAGTGTTGGAGTATGTGTTCTATATGTGGTGAACTGGAAGCCCAGCAGTGACTTGTTAACCAAAGAGTCACCATGATGAGTAAAGGATAGAAATCTGCATGAGCCTCTTAGCGGATGGAGTCACAGAAGAGAACCTCAGCTCCCATCCCATAGTTAGAAGTATATAGAGATGTGGAAGTTGGCATCACCTTGATGTCATTGTGTCCATGGAGACTGGAAGCCATGGCTCTGTGAAAGCACAATGTTCTGGTTACTGAGCTGAGAGGCTGAGGAGAGCCAAGTCCTGGCCATGAAGAAATCAGGGTGGCAGCAGAGCAACTCTGCTGCAGCGTGTGCCTGCTTGGCTGTTCTTATTCTGTGGTGGATCAGGCCGGAGCAGGTGATAGTAACTGTTTTGTGGTCACAAGCCCTTCACCAAGAGCTTCCTCTGGGATCCTCATAAGCTACAGGGTGGCTGGTGGTGGGATGTGTGTGGGGTGGAAGTGACAGAGGGATGGACGCATGGCAAGGTGGGTGAAGAGATGAGAGGAATGATGAGAGCCCAGTTCATTGGTTTCCAAGGTTAATGGGTGGGAGGTAGAGAGGCATGATGGAGGAAAGATGGAGGCAGGGGAAGGTGGTGACAGAGTGAGGCCATCTGTAGTGCCAGCCTGGCCATCATCTGAAGCACATAGGCAGCTTCCTGATCCCTCACTTTGTCCTGCTCCATGTGGAGGGAATGTCACGTGTACCCAGAGCTAGGGGTGGGGCAATGTTAGTAGCACCTGGAGAACCATTGGCCTCTACCTGGGTGAGGGGTGGTTATGTCTCCCATGCTGGGTGGCCTGATAGCTGTGGAACAGATCTCACCTTAGCTACCACAGTCAGTGGCTGCTCTCCATCTAGGGTTAGGGCACCTGCTCAGCCATCAGGACACCCCATGCCAGGACAGAGGCCTACAATTCAGATGGCAGCACAGGGGTGAAGATGATCTCACCGTAGCCCTAGTTACATTGCTGTCCCTGCATACAGGTCAGGATGAACTGTGGGAAGATGTTCTCTGTGTTTTTCCACAGCCTATCCCGGCCTCTTCTTGTGTCTGATTAGACCAAGAGAATACCAGGTTCCCTCTCATAGTCCTGGTTCTTTTTCTTTTACAGTCATGAGGCTTGAACTCAGGTCCTGGGTACTGTCCCTGAGATCTTTTGCTCAAGGTTGATGCTCTACCATTTGAACCATACTGCCATTTCCAGCTTTTCCTTTTCATATGGATCTCTGATATCTCCAGTGCTGTGCCTGCAGGGAGGCACTCACCCCACAGACAGAGCCACCTCTGCCGTGACTGTGACTGCGCACAACCCTCACACCCACTCCTTGCACACCCCTCAACTCCAGTTTTAGCTCCTCTTGGACTGGGTGTCCAGCCTACCCCTTCCTACACTCACTAAGGGTCTACAATTGTCTTTCCAGGGTCCTTTCTTCTGCCAGCCAGAGTACAGACTGTGCACATCTTGAAGATCACAGAGCTCAAAGCCAAAGGCTGAGATGCAGAAGGGGGTGACCCAGTAGCTGCACAGGGCCCATGGATCATCCTGTGCATCCCCCAGCCTGTGACTTCCCCCACTCCCTTGGCAGGGAAGCTCCATGCCCACATCCTGATCCCTGGTCTCCTCCAATTCCATTCTCCCTTGGATTTTGCAGACTGTCTACCATCAGGATCTAAAATTCTATTCATCACTTTATGTCCTTATCACTGATTTGCTACTTTAGCAGGATCTCCCCGTGCCTGGAGAGTGGGCATGTCATGTACTCTCTGTGGAGAAGTTGCCCCAGGAGAAGAAATATGCACTTCATGTGAGTGTTGGACAGGGCAGGAGGGCTCCCTAGGATCAGAAGCCACAGGAGGGGTGAAGATGGGGGTATGCTAGGGGCCCCAGGGGACAGTGGGAGTTAGGGCACAGTTGGTTCCTTCTGCAGGGTTGACACCGCTTCACAAACCCAACAGAATGAGGTTCACATTACAGATATCAGAGACAGTGCAGATTGCCAATGGGCGCAGGGGTCACTGTCGCCCCCAGATGCTGGCTGCATACTGGGATGCACGCAGAGATGGTATCAAGATCAGATAATGAGGATGTTGCAGGGTGTAACCATTCTTTTCAGATGGCTCTCTACCTCTCTTGAGCTTCATCTCTATCTGTGGATTCTTCTTGGCAGTTAACTGGAAATGAGAGTTTCATGGACTTTCCTTTCTGGACTGGATTCAAACAGAAGCTATGCACAGTTTTCAAACCATACCCTACTGAAGAAGGGAAGCTTGATCTGGTGCTTTACTGGGTTGCACTTTGGCTCCGTTTGCTATGCCTCACGGGAGGGGGCTCATCATTTGTAGACTAAGATCTCATGACCTTCAAAGCCAAATGCTACCTGAAAGTTCAGGGTCCCAGCCTATGTGTTGGGCCTGGGTGAATACATTCTCTGTTATGCTGGGTCATCAACCCATGTTTTAAGCTGGAAGTAGGCAGTGCCACATTTGATAAGAACATCTGCCAGAGATTGACACCTCATGAAAGCAGAGTCTAAATTTGTATTCCATTTCCTGTGGTGGAGAAATCCCCTCCAAGTTAGACAGGCTCACATCCCCCTGCAGGTCACACTCCTAATGCACCCTTGAGTGTCCTCATGGTATTGGGATCTAAGTTTGTAGGGAATGCTGGTTTGTCCATGAATTAGCTGGACAAGTGATGACAAACGTGTTGTGGATTAATATGAGAACAATTTAAGAAGCCCTGGAGGAGCATCAACCTGACCCTCTGTGGTGCTATAAATCTGATATTATGTTCCAGACTGAGAAACAATCACATGGCTTTGTGTTTGGCATCCAGACCTGTGAGTGCATGTCTTAGCTGTCAGCCAATACAGAGGAGGACATGAATAAGTGGGTGGAAAGCATCTGTCAGACCCCTGTCTGGGGGCAGGTGCAGAGAACATAGGAAGGTAGATACCATGGCTGTGGTGGGGCCAAAAAAAGGGTAAAAGAGGCAAAGGAACCAGGTACTGGTAGCTCAATACTGTCATCCCAGCTACTGAGAAGTTTGAGATCTGAGGATTACAATTCAAAGCCAGCCCAGGACAGAAACTCCATGAGACTCTGATCTGCAATAAACTACTGAATGCAAGAAGCTCAAGCTCAGTGACAGCATCCAGGCCTAGCTTTCAAAACCCAGGACCGGCAGAAAAAAGTATCAAAGAACAAGAAGCTGGCCAAAAGTTAGAGGGACTCTATCTTGACAAACAATACAATGGTAAGTTGCACTCAGAAGACTTGCACAAAATCTGGAAATGCCTGAGACCTATCTATGTATGTTTCCTGTTTGTCTAAATACATATGTTTATGCATTTATATATTAGTATAGAGAGACAGATCAATACATATGACTATACATATATACATAGCCAGACACTTATGGGTGGGTGGTATATTGTGTGAGAGTTTGTGTTTGTGTTTTGTGGATGGCTATCTCTGTTTTAGAAAGATAGAAAATATGTAAATATCTTTAAAAAACTTGATAAAATATAGAGAGACATAAGCTCTTGAGGGAATCTGAAATGACAAGATTATTCACAGGCACGTTTATCCTTATGGATTCCTCAGCAAGTTTTATTTTTTTTTCATTATTTTCTTTCTTTTTTTGAACCAGTGCTAAGGATTTCTCTCAGGGACCAGGTGCTGCCAATTACTAATTTTCTCATGGCTAGTACAAGAGGAACTGAGCCACAGTTCCACTTTTGCCTTATTTATTCGTGCTTAACTGAAGATAAAGATTTCTATCAGTGACTTTCTTTCAGGGGCTGGATTCTAACGAGGATCCCCAGACCTCAGCCTTCTCTATAGCTACAATTAACAATATGAGAACCCAGCACTGGATTCCAATGCACAGGGCAAGAAATTGAGTGAATCTCTCAACTCCAGTTAGCTATAATAAGCTAGAAGTGAAAGACCAATACCTTTGAGGAAAAGATGCTGAGGGTTATCACACAGGCCCTATGAGTAAGCCCTAAACCCTGTACACATGTGTGCATGCACACATTGGCAGATACACACACACATGCACACACACAATATCTCAGGCAATATTGTATTTTGAATTAATATCCAAAGATTGGACAACAGGATAGCAAGTAATAAAATCTGTTTTTCTTGTCTACATTGAGGGAAAGGAATAAATCGCAAGATGCAGAAGCGAAGACTTCAGAGGCAAATGCTGTGAGTGAATAACTTGTAAAAAGCACATTTCTTTTCTTTTCTTTTCTTTTGTTTTTTCTGCCATTCCTGGAGCTTGAACTCAGGGCCTGAGCACTAGTATTGGCTTTTCCCAAGTCTAGCCCTCTGCCACTTGAGCCACATTGCCATATGGATTTTTATATCTGTGTGATATTAAGGACTCAAACCTAGATCTTCATGGATGCTAGGCAAGCACTCTACCACTGGGCCAAACTCTAAACCATGAAAAAGTATTTATAAATAGTCATCATCATCATATGAAAATATCCTTTCTCCTACAAATAATGAACACTTATCTATGTGTGTAAGACTTTTTTTATGTCACCAATGCTTCTGTGATTTTCCCACTTGCATTTTTACAGATGACAGCACAGATATTCATCAGGAAGAAAAATAGATTAGGATACAGAAACCTAACAACGTCCTAGTAGATTGAAATGAAAAATATGTACAAGATGGCCTGGGTGTTTCATGAATTTGTAGAGTGCTTGGCTACCACACAAAAAGACTCCGGTTTGATTCTGCAGTACCATATACATAGAAAACTCTGGAAGTGGTGCTGTGGCTTGGTGGGACAGCTATAGCCTAAAGAAACCCTAAGAACAATGGTCAGGCTCTGAGGTCAAGTCCCAGGACTAGCAAAAAAAAATGTGCAAGAGGCAAAATGCAAGCTGAGAAGGCACTGTGAAGCAAAATGTCTTGTGAAGGGTAAGGGGAATAGTGACAGATAAGTTTGGATCTTACCTAAGAAAGGCTCCTTGAGCCTGAGACCAGGCTAGCACTTATGCCTAGTTAATAACTTGGGATTTGAACAAAAAGGTGTGCTGTTTACTACATCCATATGTGAGGTGGGAAGGGAGATTCAGCCTCCAGTATGTCTTTGGGGAGGTCTTCTGTGAGCAAGGAGCTTTGGTCATTGGGCCTTGAAATGTGACCCTACCTCCCTCACAATGGAACAGAAAATGGAATCCTGGTAACTAAGCCACTGTATGTGGCAACCAGCTCAAGCTAGCTCCCTTGGCCTGTGGCTGAGGAATCAGAAAGATGTTGCTGTGCTGTTGCCAAAGGTCAGGAGGCTCGCATCTCAGGCATGAGAGATATGGATGTCTCACTTGAAGAAGTAGATTCTGGATCAGTGCCAAGCCAAAATTCCAGTATATCAGGCATTTCTCTAGGAAGAAAGCCAGGAAACTCCAGGGCAACTCAGATGAGGTATATTGAGTGGAAACCTATTGGAACCCATCATCCTGCCCACACACTACAACCTTCTTGTGTGCTTTCAAGTGACTATGCTGAGATTAGAGTGTGTCATTTCCAATCTACTCTATTCCAATTCCTCAGTGTGAGGTGTGGTCCCATTCCTACGTTTGAAATATCCACTGTTTTGCCAACATAGTGTGATGGTAAGTCAGCTCAGACTCTGAATGAGCCTTGGAACCTATGGATCCTGGAGGAAGGCCTGTTGGAGATGCTGCTGCCAAAGCTGATCCCTGCCTACCAGAAAGGTGATCTCTTTTATGTGGGAAACTTCCTGCACAATTTCAAATAGTGGAGGACAATGTAGTAGTTGCTGGAAATTCTCTTGAAAAAGTGAGTGTTCCCCCTCCAAACCCAGGTTTGCTCACCCTTCCTGGCCAAGTCTTGGAATACTTGGCTCCTCTCTGAGCCTGTTTGGTTCACTGGGGTGTTCACAGGGGAGCTAAGCATGATACAAGTGCACAAACTACTTTATTATGACTGGGACACCATGCCATTTCATTTCCCTCACAAGCTACTGGAGTCTCAACAGTGTGCTTACTGAGAAGTTGGATTTCAGGCATTAGTAAGTGGCTCCCAACTGCAGCCCTCACCTAGGTGACATCCTAGGAAATCCCATTTCCCAGTAAGAAATGAGGTGTCAGTACTAATGGCGGAGGCCTGTGAAATACTGGAGTCAGAGGAAAAGCTGGGGGCTGAATCACGTTTGAGCCATCAGGGAGGGATTGTGATAGCTTTGCCTGTTAGAACCTGAAAGCATTTACATTTTGGTGTGTGGTCCAGTGCTGCCACTTGAACCTGAACCCAGGTCTAAATGCCATCCCTTTGGTGTTCAAAAATTAGCACTGTACCATTTGAGTCATAGGTCAAGTTCTGGCTTTTTGCTGGCTAATTGAAGACAAGTGCCTTTAGAATTTTACTGACTAGACTGGCTTTCCACTGTGATCTTCAGAGCTCAGCCTGCTGGGTGGCTAAGATTAGAGGAATGAGCATTTAGTTCTTTATTTAGAGCATTCACTTATTGATGTATTTAGAGCATTTACTTAGTTAATTTAAGGTGTGTTTACTTTGGACAGATGCATAGAGGCCTCTCTCAGAAGCTTCTGGAAGTGGGGTGTAAAAGTCATCCTGTTCTCGAGTGTCTCTTACCCCCTCCGAGCACATAAGTGCACATCCCTGGAGGCCAGCCACAGCATTAGAGTCCTGCGAGAAAGGGGCTTTGGTAGAAGGCTCAGGATGGAGAGAGAAGGCTCTCACTTTCCTTGTACCGAATGTGCCCACAGCATCATGTGTTCCATCCATACGATGTGAATGGACTTCTACCCCAGTGATTTCTACGAGTTCAAGAACTGCCACATCCTGACACAACTCAAGCTCTATACGAGGCTCCACATGCCGGCTTTGGACCTGCTCTTCTAAACACATATTTTTGACCAGCAGGAGGAATGTGCGACCAGTAAAACCAAGAAAAAGTAGAAGTCCTGGTGTGGGTGCCTCAGAGCCTGTGAGTAGGAAGCCCATGTGGTCTAGATATTGGTTGGCCCTTACTTCTACAGAGCTTGGCAAAATGCCCTTTATGGGTGGTGTCAGCCAGGTAATGTCTGTCCTCTGAAAGGACTCGGGAATAAGCACTCATTAGAAAGACCCTACACCTCCTCAGAGTTCAGTCCAAACTCCAGTTCTACAGGTTCCTCCATTAGATCCTCATGGAAGTTGAGTGACACTTCAACTTGCAGAGTCCACTCTGTCCACTCTGTACCTATTTCCATTCTTAGGTTTGGGTCATCGTGGAAGAGCTTATCCTGAACTCCGGATGAAAAACCCACCAATGGAGCTGGTGACTGATGGAGACAGAGAATCATCACTGCACTCCAGAAAGCATGGAACTTCTGTAGAAATTACCAAACAGGTTTAGAGTCCTGTGGATATACCTTTTGCTCTGAACCCCATGTGTGACACAGTTGAACCTGCAGATACTATGGAGGAAGAAAAAGAGCAGCCAGATTTCCTTCCGTTTCCTTTCACACTCCACCCAGAGTCAGTCCATCTGAGTCAGAGTAACACTCCACTTATTGTGCAAGCTGAAGGGGCACACGCTGGGCTCATGGAAAATGTCCCCATGGGAAGCAGCAAGTGTACTCTCAATACTGGATTCATTGGAGGAAAATGAATCCATCCTCACAGAATATCCAGACCCATCCATCTCACTAAAAGAGACTCAATCTCCATTCGACAAACCAGAATACATGCCCCTCTTAACTCAGGAAGGACATTCTGTTTCTCATGAGGAAGGAGACCGTTCTGAGGATTCTGAAGTAGAATTACTGTCTGAAGGCAACTTGGAGGCCAGTCTGGATTTAGAGCTTCCCTGTCCCCTTCCTAAAAAGACATCTCTTTATCTTGCTCTCATGATTCTTGTCAAGTATTCATTGTATTCACTTTGCTAACTATTAAACTCTCATTGTTAATATTATGGTGTGCAGTTCTTCAGTCCTTATAACACTGTGTTTTATTTTCCACTTATAATGTGAGACCTCAGATACATAGGTCCTTGGTGGGCCAAAAACCAGACAGGTCTGGTCCCATAGAAGACAACCTTACTGGATATACAGGGAACTATGAAATGCATGGAATCACCAGGAATCCAGGCCAGGCCTCCATGGAAAGACAAGTCAGCTACCAAAGCTTAAGGACAGAGCAGATGCCTATAAATGTGTTTTGTCAATCGGGAGAAGTGCCAGAGTAACTGTAATATTATGTGGGACTCTGTTCTGTGAGTTCAAGACTGTTTATATATCCATTGTGCTTTGTACAAATATTTAAGAAAATTAAAACTCCACAATAGCATCAAAAATCTACTTTGGCTTTGAATGTGGCCTAGTTGTAGAGTGCTCGCCTAGTATACAAGATCTTGATTCAATTCCTCGGCACTGCACACACAGAAAAAGCAGATGGGGCAGTGTGGCTCAGGTGTCAGAGTGCCACCCTTGAACAAATGTGGCCAAGGACAGTTCCTGGTCCCTCTGTTCAATCCCCAGGACTAGCCAAACAAGAAATCATACCATTTTCCACACATTTGGAAATAAATCTGTTTTATCTAACCCTACTTCTTTTTTTGCCAGTCCAGGGTGTGTGCCACCAAGCCAAACTACTGGCCCCCAACCTTACTATTTTGAACCATTTAATTTTTTTACATAATCATATTTCATGCTGTCTGTATTAATACCATAAACAGCATGCTTAGTGTAATACTGTTAAAGGTAAAACATAAGAAATAAATAACTAAAATTCCTTTTTTATTAGTTTTATAGCATTACTACAATTTTATGAGAAAAATTACCTAGAATGTTTATTTTAGAGTTCAAGTAATCCATTTTGATAAATATATCAACCTACATCATTTATTTGAACCACTTTTTTAACTATTTTTTTCAGGAATGAAAATACATATATATTTGTTGTAAATGAAATTTATGACTTGGGGGGAAGGGAAAGAGAAAAGGGGGGAGTGGGTAACAGTGTTTACAAGAAATGTACTCATTACATATGTAACATCAATCTCTTTGTATATCACCTTGACAACAAATTTTTTGAAAAATACAATAAGTTTTAATGTCTACTTTGGGCAGAATTTTTTTTTGCCAGAGCTTAAGGTAAACATCTAGGACCAGAGCTCAAGCCCCATGAGTGAAATAAAGAAAAAGAAAAAGAAAGCCCTTATCTAAGGCTGGAGTGCACACTAGTGTTAGTTTGCTTTCCTAGTATGCACAAAGCCCTGTGTTCCATTACTCTGTACCACTTACACCAAAAAAAAGCTGGAAATGATCTTAGAAGGTTGGGTTCTGAGGATCACAGTTCAAAGGCAGGCCAGACACTAAAGTCCATGAAACTGTTACTTCCACTTAAGCACCAGAAAACCAGAAGTGACACTGTGGCTCAAGGTGTTTAAGGTTGTAGCCTTGAGCTGAAGGGCCCAGGGACACTGCCCAGGTGCACAATTAAAGTCTCACAACCAAAAGAGAGAGAGAGAGAGAGAGAGAGAGAGAGAGAGAGAGAGAGAGAGAGAGAGAGAGAGAGACAGAGACAGAGAGAGACAGAGAGAGAGACAGAGAGACAGAGCGAGAGAGACAGAGAGAGAGAGACAGACAGGCAGACAGACAGAGACAGAGAGACAGAGACAGAGACATCACCTTGACAACAAATTTTTTGAAAGGTACAATAAGTTTTAATGTCTACTTTGGGCAGAATTTTTTTTTGCCAGTACTGGGATTAGACTCAGGACCTGAGCACGATCCTTGTTTTTGTTTTTGTTTATTCTTAAGGCGCAAGTTCTATCACATGTGCCACACCACCACTTATAACTTTTTTATCTATGTTGTGCTGAGGAATTGAACTTGGGTCTTCATTCATGCTCGGCAAGAACTCTTCCACTATGCTTAACTTATGGCCCCAGTGGGAAGGAAGTTTTCCATAAAATATGTAGGAAATATGTCCACTAAGGAAAAGCCATCAAAAATAGAAGAAAAATTATATACTTAGATAACGACATGCCAGTATTATGGCAGATCTCTGTAATTCTAGCTTCAAGAGTGGCCTATTTGGACCGGGAGTTGGCTGGCTGAAGTAAAGTGCTGTCCTTGAGCAAGCCCTAGGACAGTGCTCTGGCCATGAGTTGAAGCCATAGGACATGCAAAAATAATAATCTAATGCCCGTGACTGGTGGCTCACCCTGGTAATCCTAGCTACCCTGGAGGATCGAGGTTCAAAGACGGCCCAGGCATAAAAATCTGTGAGAATCTTATTTCCAAATAATCCAGAAAATTCAAAATGACAATGTGCCTCAAGTGGTAGAGCTCTTGCCTTGAGCTGAAGAGCTTAAGGTAAACATCCAGGCCCAGAGTTCAAGCCCCATGAGTGAAATAAAGAAAAAGAAAAAGAAAGCCCTTATCTAAGGCTGGAGTGCACACTAGTGGTAGTTTGCTTTCCTAGTATGCACAAAGCCCTGTGTTCCATTACTCTGTACCACTTACACCAAAAAAAAAGCTGGAAATGATCTTAGAAGGTTGGGTCCTGAGGATCACAGTTCAAAGGCAGGCCATACACTAAAGTCCATGAAACTGTTACTTCCACTTAAGCACCAGAAAACCAGAAGTGACACTGTGGCTCAAGGTGTTTAAGGTTGTAGCCTTGAGCTGAAGAGCCCAGGGACACTGCCCAGGTGCACAATTAAAGTCTTACAACCAAAAGAGAGAAAGAGAGAGAGAGAGAGAGAGAGAGACAGACAGAGAGAGAGAGAGACAGAGACAGAGACAGAGAGAGAGACAGAGAGAGAGACAGAGAGAGAGACAGAGAGAGAGACAGAGAGAAAGGCAGAGAGAGAGAGACAGAGAGAGAGAGACAGACAGGCAGACAGACAGAGACAGACAGAGACAGAGAGACAGAGACAGAGACATCAAACAGTCAGGCACTGCTGGCTGAAGTGTGTACTTCTAGCTACTATGGAGGCTGAGATTGGAGGATCTTGGTTCAAAGCACAAAGCCAGCCTGGACACATATGTTTGTGAGACTTACATCACCAATTAACTACCAGAAACCAAAAATGGAGCTGTAGAGGAAGAGCGCTAGCCTTGAGCTGAAGAGCTCAGGGACAGTGTCCAGTCCCAAAGTGCAAGCACCATGACAAATCAATAATAAAAAAGAAGATAGCTAATAGTAATGATGAATAATTTTGTGCTGGGAGTTTGGCCTAGTGGTAGAGTGCTTGCCTAGCATGCACGAAGACCTGGGTTCAATTCCTCAATACCACATACATAGAAAAATGCTGGAAGTGGTGCTGAGGCTGAAGTGGTAGAGCCCTAGCCTTGAGAGAATATAAGGACAGTGCTCAGTCCCTGAGTTCAAGCCCAGGACTGGCCAAATCAAAAGTAGTAGATCACTGGCATTGAACTGAAGATCTGAGGAACATCCCAGGCACAGAGTTCAAGCACCGCAAACAACAACAACAAAATCTATGAAATGGCAGTGGTGGTTTTAAGCTAAGCAAAAATAGAGTAGAAACTGGTAAAATACATATTTGTGTGTAAGCAAAATAGCCAGACTTATGCATTAGAACAGGATAGCAACTTGAAAAAAAATTTTGTTTTCCATCTCACTAGGTCCTGTCTCTTAATTTATTCAAGTAAGTAAAATGCTGGGTTTTATAATCATTGCTCTGAATATTAGAAAATCAGAATATCTCTCATTAACCAACAAAGACCAGGAACTGGGGCTTCGTTCAAATGGCCGAGTATTGAAGTAAGAACTTGAAGTTCTTGATCCAGAACCTGCATAGTAACAGAGCAGCAGCCTGGTGATGGTACCTCACACCTATAATCTTAGCTACTCAGGAGGCTAAGATCTGAGAATCAAAGTTTAAAGCCAGCCAAAGTACCCAGTTAACTGCCAGAAAAACCAGAAGTGGCACTGTGGCTCACAGATTAAAGCACTAGCCTTGAGCTGAAGAGCTCATGGACAGTGCCCAGGCCCAGAGTTCAAGCCCCACAATTGACAAAAATCAAACAAGCAAACAAAACTCACAAAGAAGCCTGCAGACCACAGTGGTTCTGCTGAGTCTCTTCTCTATGGGGATCAGGAAACATTTCACTTTTTCTGTATCTTCCCATCTCAACATTCATACTAAAGTAAGACTGTGTTGAAAGTTTCAATTTATAAAAATGTTTTTCATGAAGCACCCTGAAATATTCATCGCTTATATCTCAATTGAAGATAGTTGATTTGGGGCTGCATTGGTAGAGTGCTAGCCTTGAGCAGAAAAGTTCAGGGATAGAGCTGAAGCACTCAGTTGAAGACCCAGTCCCAACACACAAAAGAAATTATGCACTTTATACATATTTTCTAATTTCTTAATGAATTTTTCAGTCTATATAAATATAGGGTACATCCCTTGTATCTTAAGTAATATTGCTCTTTTTTTTTCTTTTTGCCAGTCCTAGGGCTTGGACTCAGGGCCTAGACATTTTCATTGGACTCGCTTGCCCAAGGTGAGTGCTCTACCTTTTGAGACACAGCGCCACTTCTAGCTTTTTTCTGAGTATGCGGTACTGGTGAATAGAACCTAGGTCTTCATGCATTCTTGGTGAGCACTCTACCATTAGGCTACATTCCCAAGCAGTGAGATTCCTCTTACAGTCATTGTATGTTCACAGAGTTTGATCTCACACACTGTAGGTCCCTGGTTGGCTTTGACCTGTGATCCTAAGCCCTGAGCCTCCTAAGCAGCTGAAATTAAGTTGTGAGCCAGCATGATGGCTTCCATTCTTTTTTCTACAAAAATATATGTTGTTATCTAAAATATATCTATAGCTGAAAAAAAATGAATCTCTCCCAAACAAATCTTCAAAGAAACAACCATCCTATTAAAAGGTGGGCTAAAGACTTAAAAGAGTATTCTCTGAAGAAAAAATTAAAATGGGCTTTAGACACATGAAGAAATGCTCCATATCTCTAGCAATAAGGGAAATGCAAATCAAAACAACTTTGAGATTCCACCTGACTCCAGTCAGAATGGCCATTATCAAAAAATCTAATAAGAGATACTGGTGGGGAAGTGACCAGGGGGGATCACTCCTACACTGTTGGTGTGAGTGTAAACTCGTTCAACCACTAGGGAAAGCAGTGTGGTGGTTCCTCAAAAGACTGAACATAGAGCTCCCCTATGATCCAGCAAATCCACTACTTGGCATCTACTCAATTGTCCAGAAAAAAGGGCATACTAATGCCACTAGCACAATGATGCTCATTGCAGCACTATTTACCATAGCAAAGATATGAAACCAACCCAGATGCCACTCAGTAGATGACTGAATCAAGAAGATGTGGTATTTATACACAATGGAATGCTATGCTGCCATCAGAAGGAATGACATCGCCCCATTTGTAAGGAAATGGAAAGACTTCGAAAAATTCATATTAAGTGAAGCAAGCCAGACCCAAAGAAACATAAGCTCAATGGTTTCCTTCATTTGTAATAATTAGTTCACATCTAGGACTCTCCTAGCAGAGGATTACAATAACTCAAAAACCTAGGTATAAAAGGTCGTATAGGATAAGACTAAATGAAAGGATCTCTAGGATATGGGAACAAGAGCTATATCTTGTGTCATCGTTGCTCTTAATCTTGTGTGATTTTTGTCCTTAATCTACTATGTTATTTCTCATCTCTTATTTTGCCCTTTGGTTAATGTCAGATTGTTTCAGTATCTGATTTTTTCCTTGGCATATTGTATATATGTTTATTTGTTTATGTCAAATAGGAAAGGGAAGTGGGGAAACAAGATGATTGGGAAGGGGAGGGGGGAGAGAACTGGGGACAGAAACATGTGGAGTGGAATAAATGTGTGAGAAGTAATGCAGTCCACTACCTGTAAATGTAATCGTAACCCCTCTATACATTACCCTGAAAATAAAAAAGAGACTATAAAAATATCTGTAGAAAATGAGGCTGGATGATGGAAACAACCAGATGCCCTACTACCAAAAATGTGATACACGCGCGCGCACACACACACACACACACACACACACACACACACACACACACACAATGGAATGATACATAGCCAACCGACAAGATAAAATAATGGCATTCTCGGGGCAGTGGATGAAAAGGAAAAAAATCATATTAAGTGAAGTAAGCCAAACTCAAAGGAACATAGGCCCAAGAGTCTCCCTCATTTGTCAAATTCAGTAGAAACCTTGGGCTCTGCTATCAGAGATTTACAACAGCACAAAATCTAGAGACATCGTGACAAATAGTATGAAACTAAATGTAAGGACCTCCAAGATAAAGAAACAAAACTCATATAATGAGTGATTGTTGTCCTTAATGAACTATGTGATCTCTTATCTCTTTTGCTATCCCTTGGTTATATCATATTGTTACAATATTTCACCTTATTTTCTAATATATTTCATATGTGCCTACTTGGTTATTTGAAATTGGATAGGGAAGGGGGGAAATGAACATGAGTGGGGGTAGGGGAAGGGAAATGGGGACCATATCATTACATGGGGTATCAAAGTTTGAGAAGTAATGCAGCTTCTATCTGGTGAATATAATGTAACCCTTCTATAAATTACAATAAAACTAAATACATAAAAAGAAGATCTGCACAGAAAAAAATAATAATGGCATTTTTGGGGTA
This sequence comes from Megascapheus bottae, assembly GCF_031878675.1. NCBI lineage: Eukaryota > Metazoa > Chordata > Mammalia > Rodentia > Geomyidae > Megascapheus > Megascapheus bottae. Next base: position 182,987 of record NW_028327531.1, on the reverse strand, counting down.
GTGGATGAAATTAGAGTGAATCCTGTTGAGTGAGTTAAGTCAAGACCAAGGAACAAAAGGTACATGGTATCCTTAATATATGGATATTAGTTTCAAACAGTAGTAGAGCGATGATTGAATAGTTGATACCCAAAGTTCTGGACATAATTTTGGAGATATAAACATAACTACATAGACATAAAAACCTAGGATAGACGATACACTCTATAGACATGTGTTTTATTATAGATTAATCTGTATCTATGACATATAAAGACTCAGCTTAATTTTTACTATATTCTAAAATTTATGTGCCAGTGATTGTATAGCCATTCCCTTCTTGAATACTTGTTGGTTAAACATGTCATTTGAAATATGATGTAAAATTCAATGTTAATAAATTTTTTTAGAAAAAGTGGCTAGAGGTAAATACCACTAATGTACTTGCTCTAAGTGGTACAGAAATTTTCTTAATGAATCAAGGAGTTTTATTACATCTTTATGCAATTATTTTAGTTCTGAGTGTTCTACACGCAATGCTACTTCTGGAAAGATGATATAGCTGACTGTGTAGATGGTATGAAGACATACTGGCCTAAAAGTAGAATAAAGCATTGGTAAGTGGCTGTTAGCTGTCCAGATTCTACTGGAATATGTGGAATGAATTTCTTAAGCACAATACAGGCTCTTAGTCAGATCAGGATCAAGATTATTTGGTTCCATGAGATGAATGAGGAAAGATCAGAAAAATCTACTAAGATATCCAGATATACTTTTGAAACTTGGAATCTGGACTCTTTTTTTTCTTTCTTGGTGGGGAGCTTGAACTTTGGACCTGGGCAAGGTCTCTTAGTTCTTTTTCCTCAAGGCTAATGCTGTACCAGTTTTAGCCACAACTCCACTTAGTTTTTGGGTGGATAAGTGGAGAGAAGAATCTTACAGTTTTTTTTGTTTTCGTTTTTTTGCTTGCAAAGGCTTTGAATCACCTTCTCCCTGGCTAGTAGAATGACAATTATGACCCTCCAGCGCCTCGCTAGTGATTTTTTGAAAACTGGACTTTCTTCCAAATCACGTAACTGGTTCCTAGCAAAGTTTTGAAGCCTGACTTAAATGTGACAGATTTTTGTCACTTGGAGACACTCTGTGCTGAACGTTAGAAATCTACCAGCTGAGTCACAGTGGCACTTCCAGTTTTTGTTTATGTGGTGCTGAGGAATGGAATCCAAGGTTTCATACATGCTAGGCAAGCTTCATTTTCAGCCCAAGGTTTTATGTTTTGTTTTTTCAGTGTTGTTGCTTCTAAGGTTCTGTATGATGTTCTTTCATTTTCTTTGATTTTCACCTCTTTTCTTCTTTTTCCCTTTAGTTTTATTGTCTGTAGTCACTGTGTTGAATTCATTTACCCTGTGTCTTGTACATAGGTTTATGTGATTTGTGAAAGGGAAAGGGCATAATAAAATGGTAAAAAATAAAGAAAGGAAAAAATGTGTCCCAATTGAATAGTGATATTTGGAAGACACTAAATGGAAATGAACTGAACAATCTGGGTGGAGAGGGGGCTGAGGTTAGGAAAACAGAGAAAAATGAGGGAGGGGATAACAATTTTCTTAAGAAATGTGTTCATTACTTATGTAACCGTATGCCAACTATATATTGACTTAACAAAAAAAATTAACTTAAAAAAAAATTTAGCCGGGTATGGTGGCTTACACTTGTAAATGTAGCTACTCAAGAGGCTGGGATCCAAGGATAGCAGTTCAAAGTCAGCCTGGGAACTGAAGTCCATGTGACTCTTATCTCCAATTAACCACCAGAAACACAGAAGTGGCCCTATGGCTCAAGGGATAGGGCAGTAGTCTTGAGCTGAAAAGCTCAGTGACAAGACCTAGGTGCAGAATTGCAGTCCCATGACTTGAATGATGAATGATACTAGCCAGGCTCTGTGCGCTCACACTTGGAATCCTATCTACACAGAATCAGGTTTGAATCCAGCCCAAACAAATTGCATGATATTCTGATTTACAGTTCATTACCAAAAATCTGGAAGTGGAGCTGTGAATCAAGTGGTAGAACACTAGCCTGAAGCAAAAAAAAACATTTAAGGACAGTTCCCAGGCCCTGGGTTCAAGTACCAGGACTTGCATAAAATAAACAAAATGTGACGCTGAGTCCTCCATCATTTGGTGTTATAGTTCAATATTCTTGATATGCGTCTTAGAAATTAAGTCCCTAGCAAATACTCTCCCCTGAAATTCTGCTTCATAGCTGATTCATAGAATTTCAGCGTCATTACTATCACCTTCCAGTTAGCATAGCAGTCGAATACTGAACATTTGAAGAAAACTTTTGAGTAATCCTAATAAATCTGTGTATCATCTGCACACACATCAAATCAGCAGCAGCTATGTTCTGCTATTATCTAAATGTATTTAATCCCTTCTTGAGTTAATGAGCCTTAAAGAGTAAAACATATGAAATAGTTATGAAACTAACAGTCACCATTCTTCTACCTAATATTGTAATATAAGTTTATAAATGCAAGGACTATTCTGAAGTGTGCAGAAGATAGCTTCTAATTATAATATTCTCATGAAGTATAGTTTTTAAGAAACATGTTGCTTGCTTTGGGAAAGTAAAGGGAAGGAAAAATGATATAAGTAAGTTCCCTATTTATCACAAGTAAAATACTATTGGGTTTAGATCAACTTCATTCATTCCGTGCTGATGAAACAAATATTTGCAATTCCTGCGGCCAATCACTTCATTGTGATGCACAATCAGCCAGCTTAGATCAATCTTCCACAAAAGGAAAGGAACAAATGAGAAGCAATTAAGATTTCCAAAATGAACCAGGTGGTGGTGGCAGCTCACACTTGTAATTCTATCTACTCAAGGCCCCAAATCCAAGGATCTGGATTAAGTTTGTCTGGGATGTTTCCTGTCTGAAACATCATCTCGGTTATCACAGCCCAGCTGATACACTCTGCCCAACAGGTTCCAAACACCAAAGTCCATTTCCTATCTGAAATACTAACAAACGTACTCACATATAATTTCCTCTTTGGGAGATAGTTGAAACATGTACCAGAAACATTTCCCTTGCTTCAGAGTGGAAGTGGAAATATATACTCACTAGAAGCCCATCTAGTAAATTACAGTCAATCATCTTTCCTCACATCTTGTTAGTTAAATTGAACAATGAGTGTTTGGATCGGAAGCGATGTGTATGAGCATACAGGTTGTAAAAGTACTGTAATCCTAGCTACTCAAGATAAGCTGAGACCTGAGGATTCCAGTTCAAAATCAGTCATGCAATAAATTCCATAAGATTTTTACCTCTAATTAACCAGCAAAAAACAGAACGTTGATTTGTGCTTAAAATGCCACAGGCCTAAGATTTGCATAAAAGTGCTAAGGGGTAGCATTCAGGATGCCCACTCTCTCCACTCCTTTTTAACATAGTACTAGAATTCCTAGGCAGTGCAATAAGGCAAGAAGCAAGCATAAAGGGGATCCAAGTAGGGAAAGAAGAAATAAAACTATCCCTCTTTGCAGATGACATGATTTTGTATTTAAAGGATCCTATAGACTGTACTCCCAAGCTCCTTGAGCTGATTCGAAGCTTTGGAAGGGCAGCAGGCCATAAAATCAACCCTCAGAAATCAACAGCCTTCCTTTACGAAAACAGTGAGAGGAATGAGGCAATAATCAGGGAAGAAACTCCTTTCACAATAGCCTCAAAGAAAATAAAGTACCTAGGAATGAGCTTAACTAAGAATGTAAAGGACCTTTTTGATGAAAACTTTAAAACCCTAAAAAAGGAAATTAAAGCAGAACTAAGGAAATGGAAAAACCTCCCATGCTCCTGGATTGGAACAATCAACATTGTGAAAATGACAATCTTGCCAAGGGCTATCTACAAATTCAATGCCATACCCATCAGCATCCCAACGTCATTCTGTAAAGAAATAGAAAAGGCAATCCAAAATTTCATATGGAATAATAAAAGACCCCGTATAGCAAAAACACTTCTTAGCAGAAAGAACAGTGGGGGAGGAATTTCAATTCCAAACTTTAGACTCTATTACCTTGCTATAATTCTCAAAACACCTTGGTACTGGCACAAGAACAGGCCTGAAGACAAATGGAATAGAACTGAGGACCCACATATTAAACCACAGACCTATGGCCACCTAATCTTTGACAAGGGAGCCAAAAAAATAGAATGGAAGAAAGACAGCCTCTTCAACAAGTTATGCTGGCAGAACTGGTTAAGCACCTGCAGAAATCTAAAGCTGGATCCTTCTTTGTGACCTTGCAATAGAATTAACTCCAAATGGATCAAAGACCTGGAGGTAAAAGCTGACACACCGAAAACTCTACAGGAAGGAATAGGAGATACACTAGGCCTCCTTGGCACAGGTCGAAACTTTCTTAATAAGGACCAAGAATCACAACAAATCAGAGAAGGGCTGGATAAGTGGGACTGCATTAAACTGCAGAGCTTTTGTATGGCAATGGACATAGCTAGTAAACTAAGCAGGAAGCCTACAGAGTGGGAGAAGATCTTCACCAACCAAACAACGCACAAAGGCCTCATATCTAAAATATATCAACAACTCAAAAAATTGAATCACTCCAAAACTAACCTCCAAAGTAACACCCATCCCATTAAAAAATGGGCCAAAGACTTAAAGAGAGTCTTCTCTGAAGAAGAAACAAAAATGGCCTATAGACACATGAAGAAATGCTCCACATCTCTGGTCATAAAAGAAATGCAAATCAAAACAACTCTGATTCCACCTCATTCCAGGTAGAGTGGCCAGGATCAGGAAAATGAATGGCAACAGATGCTGGAGGGGATGTGGCCAGGAGGGATCACTACTACACTGTTGGTGGGAGTGCAAACTCGTTCTCCCAATATGGAAAGCAGTGTGGCAGTGCCTCAAAAGGCTAAACATAGAACTCCCCTATGACCCAGTAATTCCACTACTTGTCATTTACCCAACCACCCAGAAACAAGGACATACTAAATCCACTAGCACAACAATGCTCATTGCAGCACTATTCACCATAGCAAAGATATGGAACCAACCCAGATGTCCCTCAGTTGATGAGTGGATCAACAAGTTGTGGTATTTGTACACAATGGAATTCTATGCTGCTGTCAGAAAGAATGACATCGCCCCATTTGTTAGGAAACGGAAAGACTTAGAACAAATCATATTAAGTGAAGTAAGCCAGACTCAAAGGAACGTAGGCTCAATGGTTTCCCTCATTCGTCATAATCAGTAGAAATCTTGGGCTCTACTAGCAGAGATTTGCAATTGAGCAAAATCTTGATACATAAGGACATATAATGTGAAGCTAATTGAAAGGACCTCCAGGATAGTGAAACAAAAGCCATATAATGAATGATTGTTGTCCTTAATGTACTGTGTTGTCTCTCATCTCCTTTACTGTCCCTTGGTTATCTCATATTGGTATAGTATCTCACTTTGTTATCTGATATCTTGAATTTATTTGTATTTGGATATTTGAATTTTGATAGGGAAGGGGGGAAAACCAAGACGGGAGGGGGGTGTGAGGGGGAGGGAAACAGGTACCAAGACCTGTGAAAGGGTATCAATGTATGTGAATTAATGCACCTTCTATCTGGCAAATATCATGTAACCCTTTTACTAATTACAATAAAAAAAATCTAAAAAAAAAAGAATTATGGAAAAAAAGAAAAAAAAAGGAGAAAAACTTCAGCCAGGGGTCTCCATTCCCCTCTGAATTCCAGGATGAAATGCAAATTCCAGTTGAATTGCTACTTGTTTCTGACCCATTCAGCATTATCAGCTGGACTTACATATCAGAAAGAAAATAATATAAGGATAGAAATGTATCTCCAAGGTACAGCATGTACTCACTTATGAAAGGCCCTAGGTTCAATCTCTAGCACATCTCCAGCACAGAATGTTTTTGTTTTTTTATTTTTTAATTAGAAAAAGGCAATGATGTAAAACCTTATATTTGGCTTCTAAATCTAAGTTAAATAGTCAAGATTTGGGCTGAATCAAAAGTTAAAAAAATACCTAATCTCTGCAGTTAGACCCAATCTTCTAGATGTTTTATAAAGATAAGGAAAATGTCTAGATAAATACCCTACATGGCGTACAGACACATGAAGAAATGCTCAACATGTCTGGCCATAAAAGAAATGCAAATCAAAACAACTCTAAGATTCTACCTCACTCCAGTTAGAATGGCCAGGATCAAGAAATCTAATAACAACAGATGCTGGAGGGGATGTGGCCAATAGGGATAACTACTACACTGTTGGTGGGAGTGCAAACTCCTTCAACCACTATGGAAAAAACAGTATGGCATTCTTCAAAAGACTAAACATAGAGCTCCCCTATGAACCAGAAATTCAACTACTCAGCATTTACCCTCTTGTCTAGAAACAAGGACATACTAAATTCACTAGCACAACAATATTCATTGCAGCACTATTTACCATAGCAAAGATATGGAACCAGTCCAGACGCCCCTCAGTTGATGAGTGGATCAACAAGATGTCGTATTTATACACAACGGTATCCTATGCTGCTGTCAGAAAGAACCACATTGCCCCATTTGTAAAGAAATGGAAAGACTTTGAAAAAATCATATTAAGTGAAGTAAGCCAGACCCAAAGGAACACAGGCTCAATGGTTTGTCTCATTTGTCATTATCAGTAGAAACCTTGGGCTCACCTAACAAATTTACAATAGAGTAAAATCTAGATACATAAGGCCATATAATATGATGCCAAATGAAAGAACCTCCAGGATATAGAAACAAAAGCCATATAATGAGTGATGGTTGTCCTTAATGTACTATGTTATCTCTCATCTCTTTTTCTGTCTCTTGGTTAACTCATATTGTTACAGTATTTCACCTGATTGTCTGATATATTGTATATATGCATATTTGGTTATTTGAAATAGGATAGGGAAGGGGGTAAAACAAGATGAGGGTCGGGGGTGGGGAGAGGGAACTGGGGACCAAGACATGAGAAAGGGTATCAATGTTTGTGAAGTAATGCACCTTCTATATGGTGAATATAATGTAACCCTTCTATTAACTACAATAAAAATATATTAAAATAAAAAAGAGACACATCTTACCCAAAAACAATCATGTTTTCAAAGTGAGAGGTTGGAATAAACTCTATCAAGCTAACTGCCCCCATAAACAGGCTGGAGTTGCCATCCTCATATCAGATACAATAGACTTCAAACTAAAATTAGTAAGAAAAGACAAAGAAGGTGACTACATACTACTAAAGGGATCTTTCCTCCAGGAAGACATAACGATCCTAAATATTTGCACACCCTTTTGAAGATTCTCAAAATATTGAAGATTCTGCCAGTGTAAGTTAGATTCCGGCATTGATATTAAATAATGCAATGAGTAGGGATTTATATTTGAAATATCACTGTTGACAAAATCTAACACACATTTGCTTAGTATTTGCTTTTGATTTCCCAAGAAGTTCAGTACAAGCTAACATGTGTGGCATATATCGACTGGGAGAAATGATTCAGAATATGTGACTCATTTGAACAGGAGTCAGTGAAAAGATACAGAAGCAGGATACCCATATTGTGATAATTTGTATCTTTTGCATATTTTGTGTTTGTTATTAATTCCATTTGTAGTGTACATTTCTAGGTAAAAACTTTTAAAATGTTTCCAAACAATTTGTTATTTCAACAGCCATAAAAGACATTTATATGCCTGATAAAATTCACAGAATCCAAATTTTTCCACATTATTTTTTGCTTTTTGTTTTTTTTTGGTGGGTCATAGATCTTGAACTCAGCCTGGGCACTATCCTTGAGCTCTTCAGCTCCAGGCTACCACTTTACCCTGGAGCCAAGCCCCACTTCCCATTTTCTAAAGGTAAATTGGAGATAAGAGTCTCAGGTCTTTTTGTGCCAGGATGGCTTTAAACCTTGATGCTCAGATCTCAGCCTCCTGAGTAGCTAGGATTATAGAAGTGAGCCACCACCCCATCATGCTCAGCTTTCTGTTTTTTTTTTAAACAAGCCCTTTGGCTGGAACTCGGTCTGAGCACTGTCCTTCAGCTTTCCTCAAGCCTAGTGATCTTCTACTTGAGCCACAGCACTACTTCTGGTTTTTTCTGTGTATGTGGTACTGTGGAATTGAACCTTCGTCTTCATACAAGCACTCTACAACTATGCCAAACTCCCATCCCCTCCACATTAGTTTTTATGATAGATCTTTCCATGAATCTAGGATGGCTAGAAATCCTTCTTGAGTTTCCCAAGATCAGGGAGTATAGGTGTGTCCCATCCTGTGTGGCTACATAACCATTGTTTAGGGTACAGTTCTCTCTTCATTCTACCCATCTAGAGCAATTTTCATCTTCCATGTATAACCATTAAACATTCAGCTCCTGTTCCTCTCTACTCCATTCTCTGGAACCATCGTGCTTTTTGGCTCTAAGGGTTTGTTGATCCTTGGAAGCTCTGGAAGGGAAAACATACCCTAGCTCTTCCTTTATGACTGCTGTATTTTTAGTTTACTGTAATCAAGATTCATCTGTAAAATATAGTAAAATGTTCTTCCTTTTCAATGCATTGTTTTGCATATTTCTATCTTTTGATTATTATTAATAGTTGTGAATGGATTCTCCACATATTTGTTCTAGTCTCTGCTTTCTCTTCCGTTAGGTACAAATCTAGAAATAGAAGTGTTGGACCATATTTCTATGTAATTCTATTTTTAGTACTTTTTTAGCACTCTCCTCGCAATTTTTGATTGTTTTATATTCCTTGCAGAACTATTCCAAAGTTCTACTTCTTCTCACTACCTTCCCAGTAATAGTTAGACTTTGAAAGTTGTTTTTTTGCATGCGTGTGTGTGTGTTTGTGTGTGTATGTGCATCGTTTTGTTTAAAACTATATTTATATTAACATATTTAAAGTAATGATTTCATTGTAATTTTAATTTTTCTCATGACTGTTAATATTGAACTTCTTTCTACATTTTGAACTACTATTTCTATATATTCTTTTTAGAAAATCCTCTCCAATCTCCAATTTTTTTCCCTTTTTTTGTGGGGTATTGGGGAAAGTCATGGGGCTTGGACCTTGGGCCGTGAGCTCTTTAGTTTAAGGCTATTGTCCTACCCTGAGTATTGCCCCTCAGTTCTTCTGCTCACAGCTCCCTACCCCTCTTCCCATTATATACAGAACAAAGGTCATCCACAGTCTTTTTGAAAAGTAAAACATACAGTAAATTTGTAGTATAAAAAAGCAAGAAACAAATTTCTTGCCAGGTGCAGTGACTTCTTCCTGTAATCCTAGCTACTGAGATATCAGGCGAATATCTAAAGATTTGGTTCAAAGCCAGCCTGGGCATTAGAAAGTCTATGAGACTCTCACCTACAGTTAACCACTAGAATATGGGAAATGGCACTGTGGGTTCATAGGTAGGGTGATAGCCTTGAGTTGAAGAGCTCAGGAACAGTGTCCAGGCCCAGAGTTCAAGCCTTACAAATCCCCCAGCCAAAAAAAAAGAAAAAAAAGTTTCTTCCCCAAGTGACTGTTATGCCAGACATAGAACATTAACATTCTGGGTGTACTTCACAGTACTATTAATTGATACCCTAAGATTTTGCAATATTCTCACAGTACCAGCATATGTCATCATATAATGTAGTTCTTTTTCAATGGAATAATTCCATTTATAACCTAAATCTACTCCCCCGACTTATTTTTGTCGATACCACAATTGCTCTACCGTGATATGCCGCAAGCCATTAAACATTTTATGGTGGGTAATTGGAAAGGAGTCTCATGGAAATTTGTGCCAGGCTGGCTTTGAACCATGGTCCTCAGATCTCAGTCTCCTGAGTAGCTAGGATGACAGGCTTGAGCCACCAAAACCTGGCTTGCCTTTTTATTTTTTTGTGGGTCTTGGGACTTGAACTCTGGGCCTAGGCACCATCCCTAAGCTTTTCAGGTCAATATTTCATGTAAGTCTAAACATTTAAGTAAAGGAATAAAAGTCCAACAAAAAAAGAATAAAATTCCAGACATGGTGTGTTTATAACTCGGTGTTAATTACTTGATGAAAATGTGCCATTCCAGAAGCTGGTGTCATTTGATGATGTAGCTGTGGATTTCAGCTGGGAGGAGTGGCAGCATCTGGACAATGCTCAGAGGACCCTGTACAGAGATGTAATGCTGGAGACCTACAGCAACCTGGTGTCCTTAGGTGAGCAAAAGTCAAATTCACTTGCAAGGCCAAGTGCCTTGTTATTTTGCAGATACGTGAATGTTTATCAAACTTTCAATACTATTTAAATGAAAGATTCCAGGCCCTGAGAAGTATCATTACTTTCTAAAGAAAACCTAAGGTAATTTTGTACTCATTCTTCAGGATACCTTCAGGATACTTTGACAACTGTTCTAAATTATGTTTCCTCTAATGGAGACGACATTTCAAACTTACACAGTAATTGTAAGTGGATAAACAATCCAGAATAGAATATATATCATTATTGGAAATAGGATCTACAAATCACTAAACAGTGACTTTATAATGGAAACCTGGCACTAGGTGCAATGTTTCAAGCCTGTAATCTTAAAATATTCATGAGGAAGAAATCTAAGAATTCTAATTTGAACCCAGCAAGGGCATAAAAATTGCCATGAAACTCTATAACTCCAAGTAACCCCTCAAAAATGTTAGTGGAGTGTCAAGAGTTTTTACTTTGTGGTTGAGTGCTTGCCTAGCATGCATGAAGACCTATGTATGTAAGTGGAGCTGGGACTCAAACTGGTATTTTTCTAGCCTTGAGCAAGGCAGCTAAGTTTATGCCATACAAAATGAATCCAGAGCTGGGGAAAAGTCAACCATGGAGCCAGTGAGAAATGAGAAAAAAGATTTAATAGATAACTTGTAAGTAGGATGTCTGCGAACTTAAAGCAATGATGACACAGCATAAGCAATAATTCTCTACTGTTTCTAATTTACAGGGCCCTGTGTTCCCAAACCTGCATTAATTGACAAGCTAGAGCACTGTGCAGAACTCTGGATAGGAAATTCCTCTGACAAGAATATCACAGGTGAGTGAATGCATCTTCATATTGATGTTGGAGCCTGAGCCCCATTGGTAAGTTCATGTTGTGATGTACTGAGCAATAATATTCTTAGTTACCCTAAATCCTGTGTGGAACCTATGGAATTCTTTGTGAATGAATCAAGAATCATTTTCTTTTCCCAATCCTATGCTTGGTCTCAGGGCCTGAGCATGGTCCTTGGGTTTTCTCAAGGCTAGCTCTCTACTTCTTGAGTCATAGCACCACTTCTGGCTTTTTCTTTGTATGTAGTACCAAGGAACTGAACCAGGTCTTTGTGCATGCTAGCCCAAACCCCCGGCACCAAGAATCATAGGGTGATATAATGAATTCTATGTGGCAGTAGAGTTAAAGTTAGATTTCTCTGTAGAAATCACTGTGAAACAAAATAAAATGAGAAAGCCATGAGCCCGTGGCTCATGCCTGTAATCCTAGCTACTTAGGAGGCTGAGATCTGAGGATCAAGGTTCAAAGACTGACCTATCACAAAAACACCTTAGACTCTTCTCTCCAATGAAACAATAGAAAATGAGAAGTGGGGTTGAGGCTAAAGACATAGGGCAGTAGCCTTGAGCTGAAGACCTCAGGAAGAACAGCCAGCTCTAGAATTCAAGTCCCATGACTGCAAAACAAAAAAGACAGAAAGAAAGAAAGACAGAAAGAAAGAGAGAAAGAAAGAAAGAGAGAAAGAAAGAAAGAGAGAAAGAAAGAAAGAAAGAAGAAAGAGGGAAGGAAGGAAAGTATGAAAGAAAGAAAGAAAGAAAGAAAGAAAGAAAGAAAGAAAGAAAGAAAGAAAGAAAGAAAGACAGAAAGAAAGAATGATATTTCATTTCTTCAAAACTAAGACTATAAATGATTGAGCAAACAACGAATAAGTCAGGGCATTATTCTCTGATAAGGATAATATCTTTTTGCTGGTAGGAAAAGACTGGTATTCAGAACCAGACCTTTCCACCAGAAATTGAGCCTAGTGGTAGAGTGCTTGCCTAGCATGCACAAAGACACAGGTTTGATTCCTTATTACCACATACATAGAAAAAGCCACAAGTAATGACTTCATTGGTAGGGTTCTAGTCTGGAGAAAACCCATGGACAGTGGTTAGGTCCTAAGTTCAAACCCAGGAATGGAAGGAAAAAAAACAACAAAGTTTCAATCAACATAAGAAAATTAACTAGACAATGAGCTGGAGATTTTCTGGTCTTCCATGGTTCTGAGGGACAGGAGTGTTAGAAAAGGAAATTTTTTAAGAGTTCAAATAGAAAGATACAAATTTCAAAATTCCCACAAATACCTAAATTGAGACTTTAGTGAGAAGTTGTAACTGAAGGGATATAGGTGTAAGTCCTTACTCTCAAGAATCATTCTTGCTTGGATCAAAGGCAAACAGACATATAAACCAAACTTGTGGCCGCTGAATCTAGAAAAAATTCGTGTTCCTCACTTAATGGTTAAAAGGCAAACAACATTGAAACTGGGTAAGGTAATCCTATCTGCTACTCAGGACCTGAGACTCTTCTCTCTAGTTAACTCTAGAAAACAGGAAGTGGGGCTGTAGCTCAAGGATAGGGGTTATAGTCTTCTGCTGAAGTGTTCAGGGACAGGGCCGAGGCCTATGAACTACAAAAAAAAAGAAAAGAAAAGAAAAGAAACTTTTAAAAAGATGCAAAACAGAACAATATTTAGATTATTTCTCAAAAATAAAAGAAAGGCAGCTTTTCCTCAATGTATAAACAAAACAGTATTTGAAAAAAAACAGCTGCAGGTATATTATAGGTAGTCCTCAGCTTAAAACTGTAGCAATACATAGTTGGGTAATTTTAATAAATATTTCCTGTGATATAAAAAGAGAACTAAAACACAGGAAAACATTATTGGTCATTGTAAAATATCATTTTCTTAATATGTTAGTGAGAAAAGCATATATTTCTCACAAATCAATTTCCACTTTTATATTTTAAAATATCTAACACTTAGGATGGGAAAGTAAAGTCATTACCTTTACAGTAAGGAATATTTGTATCTCATGTATGTTTGTGTCTTTTTTTCTATGACTCATTTTAGATGTCCAGGTAATGGAAAATGTGTTCAAGACCTGCCAGGAAAGTCCACATGAATGTCTTTGTGAAATAGCAGTTGCAAGTAGTATCGAAGTGGAGGAAAACGTGAGATTAGCAACAACTTTAAATTTGAGCTCTACACATAATCCAGAGCTGATTAGTAATAACGGTAACAACTTAGGGGTGAGGATTGAGGAGTTCATTAAGTGTCAGAACATGCTTCTGTCTCCTAAGCCTGATGAGGTGCATGCTGCATATAGATCTCGTATGTCTCCTGTTCTTAAAAAATCCATCGGATATTCAGAGCATTTTATTCATGATTGTGACAGTCCAAAAGATCTGCAGTATCATAGTTCTGTTCTCCCTGCCCAAGAAATTCTTCAGGGAGGGAGGAAAACTGCTAAATGTACTGTGTGATGAAAAATATTGTACTTAACACCGACCATCACTACACATCCGAAAATGTACACAGGAGAGACTCCTCATACATGTAGTAAATGGAGAAATCTTTCAGTAATGAAATACGCCTTACAATACCTTCGAGAAAATATCCTGAGATATGTGATGCTTATATCAATTGTGAAAATTAATTTCTGAGAAGTTAGACCTGACGCTCCAACCTCGATCTCCAAGAGAAGACAAACCTTATGAATATGAGGAACGTAATAAAATTTCTGCCCAGAATTCAGCTCTCAGCACACATCAGAGATCTCACCCAGAAGAGAAATCGTATGAATGGGATAAATGTGGGAAGACTTTTAGACTGGAATCATACCTCAATTTGCACCAGAGAAGACACACAGAAGAGAAACCTTATGAATGTAACAAATGTGAAAAGTCTTTCACCCAGAAGATACACCTTCGAGTTCATCAAATAACACACACAGGAGAGAAATCTTATAAGTGTAATGAATGTGGAAAGTCTTTCCAAGAGAAGGGAAAACTTCGTGTTCATCAGAGAATACACACAGGAGTGAAACCTTATGAATGTAACGAATGTGTAAAGTCTTTCAGATAGAAATCTTCCCTCAAATTGCATCAAAGAACACACACAGGAGAGAAACCTTATGTGTGCAACAAATGTGGAAAGACCTTCAAGTGGAAGTCATATCTTGATGGGCATAATAGAACACACACAGGAGAGAAAACTTATGCATGTAGTGAATGCAGAAAGCCTTTCAAATGGAAGGTAAAACTCCATGTTCATCAGAGAATATAATCAGGAGAAACACCTTATGAGTGTAACATATGTGGAAAGTCCTTCACACAGAAGCCAAACCTCAACATGCATAAGACAATTCAAACAGGAGAAAAACCTTATGAATTTATCCGATGTGGAATGTCTTTCAAATGGAAGTCTTCCCTCAAATTGCATCAGAGAACACACACAGGAGAGAAACTGTACGAGTGCATCAAATGTGGTAAGACCTTCAGATGGAAGTCACATTACAGGAGGCATAACAGAATTCACACATATTAGAAACCTTAGGAATATAACCAATGTTGAAAGTCTTTCGTGCACTATTCACCCTTCAGGAAGCGTAAGAGTTCACACATATGAGAAGCCTTAGCAATGTAATAAATTAGAAAGACTTTTTAGTCTGTGGAAGAAAACTCAGCTTGTGTCACAGAACCAACACAAGATCAAACCCTTAATGAATGTAGCAAATGTTCAGTCTTTTCCCCAGAAGGCACAAGTCAAGATTTATCACTAAACACCCACAGGATAGATTCCGATGAATAAAATGAAAAGGAAATTTTTTTGAAGAACTCATAGTTGAGTTTGCATGATACCACACAGACACAGGATAAAAATGGTATGAATATAAGAATATGAAAAATCCATCATGAACGCATGACTAAGTATAAAATGCATATAGGAGAGAAAAACCTTATGAATATTACAAATGTGGAAAGTGTTTGACCTGGAAGGAATACTTCTCTGTTCATCACAAACCTGATTCCCATAGAAGAAAAGAAAACTAATGAATAGAACAAATGTGCAATGACTTTTAATCAAAAGTCAGCCTTCAGTACATTTCAGAACATACACAATAGAGAAATTCTGAGTAATGAAAAACATTTAGCTATATATAGAATCTCTGTATATGGGAGCATTAGGGTAAGTCTTCTAAACAAAGTCAACCTTCAGCAAGCATTAAGAGCACTCACAGAAGAAATAATAGCATGTAGGAAAACCTTTGTCAGAAACCTCTAAAAGCTGACTGTGTGGCTTAGTGGTAGAGTGCTAACCTATCAAGGATGAAGGCCTGGGTTAGATTCCTCAATACTACGTGAAAAGAGCAACCCAGAAGCAGCACAGTGGTTCAAATGGTAGAGTGCTAAACTTGAGCAAAAGTAGCTCAGGCCCTGAGCTCAAGCCTAAGGATTGGAGAGAGAGAGAGGGAGAGAGAGAGAGAGAGAGAGAGAGAGAGAGAGAGAGAGAGAGAGAGAGAGAGAGAGAGAGAGAGAGGGAGAGAAAAGAGAGAGAAAGAGAGAGAAACACCTCTGCCGTGACTGTGACTGCCCACAACCCTCACACCCACTCCTTGGACACCCCTCAACTCCAGTTTTAGCTCCTCTTGGACTGGGTGTCCAGCCTACCACTTCCTACACTCACAAAGGGTCTACAATTGTCTTCCCAGGGTCCTTTCTTCTGCCAGCCAGAGTACAGACTGTGCACATCTTGACGATCACAGAGATCAAAACCAAAGGCTGAGATGCAGAAGGGGGTGACCCAGTAACTGCACAGGGCTCATGGATCATCCTGTGCATCCCCCAGCCTGTGACTTCCCCCACCCCTTTGGCAGCGAAGCTCCATGCCCACATCCTGATCCCTGGTCCCCTCCAATTCCATTCTCCCTTGGATTTTGCAGACTGTCTACCATCAGGATCTAAAATTCTATTCATCACTTTATGTCCTTATCACTGATTTGCTACTTTAGCAGGATCTCCCCGTGCCTGGAGAGTGGGCAAGTCATGTACTCTCTGTGGAGAAGTTGCCCCAGGAGAAGAAATATGCACTTCATGTGAGTGTTGGACAGGGCAGGAGGGCTCCCTAGGATCAGAAGCCACAGGAGGGGTGCAGATGGGGGAATGCTAGGGGCCCCAGGGGACAAATGGAGTTAGGGCACAGTTGGTTCCTTCTGCAGGGTTGACACCGCTTCACAAACCCAACAGAATGAGGTTCACATTACAGATGTCAGAGACAGTGCAGATTGCCAATGGGCGCAGGGGTCACTGTCACCCCCAGATGCTGGCTGCATGCTGGGATGCACGCATAGATGGTTTCAAGATCAGATAATGAGGATGTTGCAGGGTGTAACCATTCTTTTCAGATGGCTCTCTACTTCTCTTGAGCTTCATCTCTATCTTTGGCTTTTTCTTGGCAATTAACTGGCAATGAGGGTTTCATGGAATTTCCTTTCTGGACTGGCTTCAAACAGAAGCTATGCACAGTTTTCAAGCCATACCCTACTGAAGAAGGGAAGCTTGATCTGGTGCTTAACTGGGTTGCACTTTGGCTCCGTTTGCTGTGCCTCATGGGACGGGGCTCATCATTTGTAGACTAAGATCTCATGACCTTCAAAGCCAAATGCTACCTGAAAGTTCAGGGTCCCAGCCTATGTGTTGGGCCTGGGTGAATACATTTTCTGATATGATGTTTCATCAACCCATTTTTTAAGCTGGAAGTAGGCAGTGCCACATTTGATAAGAACATCTGCCAGAGATTGTCACCTCATGAAAGCAGATTCTGAATTTGTATTCCATTTCCTGTGGTGGAGAAATCCCCTCCAAATTAGACAGGCTCACATCCACCTGCAGGTCACACTCCTAATGCACCCTTGAGTGTACTCATGGTATTGGGATCTAAGTTTGTAGGGAATGCTGGTTTAGTCCATGAATTAGCTGGACAAGTGATGACAAACGTGTTGTGGATTAATATGAGAACAATTTAAGAAGCCCTGGAGGAGCATCAACCTGACCCTCTGTGGTGCTATAAATCTGATATTATGTTCCAGACTGAGAAACAATCACATAGCTTTGTGTTTGGCATCCAGACAAGTGAGTGCATGTCTTAGCTGTCAGCCAATACAGAGGAGGACATGAATAAGTGGGTGGAAAGCATCTGTCAGACCCCTGTCTGGGGGCAGGTGGAGAGAACATAGGAAGGTAGATACCATGGCTGTGGTGGGGCCAAAAAAAGGGTAAAAGGGGCAAAGGAACAAGGTACTGGTAGCTCAAGACTGTCCTCCTAGCTACTCAGGAGTTTGAGATCTGAGGATCACAATTCAAAGCCAGCCCAGGACAGAAACTCCATGATACTCTTATCTGCAATAAACTACTGAATGCAAGAAGCTCAAGCTCAGTGACAGCATCCAGGCCTAGCGTTCAAAACCCAGGACTGGCAGAAAAAAGTATCAAAGGACAAGAAGCTGGCCAAAAGTTAAAGGGACTCTAGCTTGACAAACAATACAATGGTAAGTTGCACTCAGAAGAGTTGCACAAAATCTGGAAATGGCTGAGATTTATCTATGTATGTTTCCTGTTTGTCTAAATACATATGTTTATGCATTTATATATTAGTATAGAGAGACAGATCAATACATATGACTATACATATATACATAGGCAGACACTTATGGGTGGGTGGTATACTGTGTGAGAGTTTGTGTTGTGTTTTGTGGATGGCTATCTCTGTTTAAGAAAGATAGAAAATATGTAAATATCTTTTAAAAAAACTTGATAAAATATAGAGAGACATAAGCTCTTGAGGGAATCTGAAATGACAAGATTATTCACAGGCACGTTTATCCTTATGGATTCCTCAGCAAGTTTTAATTTTTTTCATTATTTTCTTTCTTTTTTTGAACCAGTGCTAAGGAATTCTCTCAGGGACCAGGTGCTGCCAATTACTAATTTTCTCATGGCTGGTACAAGAGGAACTGAGCCACAGTTCCACTTTTGCCTTATTTATTCGTGCTTAACTGAAGATAAAGATTTCTATCAGTGACTTTCTTTCAGGGGCTGGATTCTAACGAGGATCCCCAGACCTCAGCCTTCTCTATAGCTACAATTAACAATATGAGAACCCAGCACTGGATTCCAATGCACAGGGCAAGAAAGTGAGTGAATCTCTCAACTCCAATTAGCTATAATAAGCTAGAAGTGAAAGACCAATACCTTTGAGGAAAAGATGCTGAGGGTTATCACACAGGCCCTATGAGTAAGCCCTAAACCCTGTACACATGTGTGCATGCACACATTGGCAGATACACACACACATGCACACACACAATATCTCAGGCAATATTGTATTTTGAATTAATATCCAAAGATTGGACAACAGGATAGCAAGTAATAAAATCTGTTTTTCTTGTCTACATTGAGGGAAAGGGATAAATCGCAAGATGCAGAAGCCAAGAATTCAGAGGCAAAGGCTGGGAGTGAATAACTTGTAAAATGCACATTTCTTTTCTTTTCTTTTCTTTTGTTTTTTTCTGCCATTCCTGGGGCTTGAACTCAGGGCCTGAGCACTGCTCTTGGCTTTTCCCAAGTCTAGCCCTCTGCCACTTGAGCCACATTGCCATATGGATTTTTATATCTGTGTGATATTAAGGACTCAAACCTAGATCTTCATGGATGCTGGGCAAGCACTCTACCACTGGGCCAAACTCTAAACCCCGATAAAGTATTTATAAATAGTCATCATCATATCAAAATATCCTTTCTCCTACAAAGAATGAACACTTATCTATGTCTGTAAGACTTTTTTTTATGTCACCAATGCTTCTGTGATCTTCCCACTTGCATTTTTACAGATGACAGTACAGATAGTCATCAGGAAGAAAAATAGATTAGGATCCATAAACCTAACAACGTCCTAGTAGATTGAAGTGAAAAATATGTGCAAGATGGCCTGGGTGTTTCATCTATTTGTAGAGTGCTTCGCTACCACACAAAAAGACTCCGGTTTGATTCTGCACTACCATATACATAGAAAACGCTGGAAGTGGTACTGTGGCTTGGTGGGACAGCTATAGCCTAAAGAAAGCCTACGAACAATGGTCAGGCTCTGAGGTCAAGTCCCAGGACTAGCAAAAAAATGTGCAAGAGACAAAAAGCAAGCTGAGAAGGCACTGTGAAGCAAAATGTCTTGTGAAGGGTAAGGGGAATAGTGACAGTTAAGTTTCGATCTTACCTAAGAAAGGTTCCTTGAGCCTGAGACCAGGGTAGCACTTATGCCTAGTTAATGACTTGGGATTTGAACAAAAATGTGTGCTGTTTACTACATCTGTATGTGAGGTGGGAAGGGAGATTCAGCCTCCAGTATGTCTTTGGGGAGGTCTTTTGTGAGCAAGGAGCTATGGTCATTGGGCCTTGAAAGGTGACCCTACCTCCCTCACAATGGAACAGAATATGGAAGCCTGGTAACTAAGCCACTGTATGTGACAACCAGCTCAAGCCAGCTCCCTTGGCCTGTTGCTCAGGAACCAGAAAGATGTTGCTGTGCTGTTGCCAAAGGTCAGGAGGCTCGCATCTCAGGCATGAGAGATATGGATGTCTCACTTGAAGAAGTAGATGCTGGATAAATGCCAAGCCAAAATTCCAGTATATGAGGCATTTCTCTAGGAAGAAAGCCAGGAAACTCCAGGGCAACTCAGATGCAGTATACTGAGAGGAAACCTATTTGAACCCATCATCCTGCCCACGCACTACAACCTTCTTGAGTGCTTTCAAGTGACTATACTTTGATTAGAGTGTGTCATTTCCAATCTACTCTATTCCAATTCCTCAATGTGAAGTGTGGTCCCATTCCGACGTTTGAAATATCCACTGTTTTGCCAACATAGTGTGATTATAAGTCAGCTCAGACTCTGAATGAGCCTTGTAACCTATGGATCCTGGAGGAAGGCCTGTTGGACATGCTGCTGACAAAGCTGATCCCTGCCTACCAGAAAGGTGATCTCTTTTATGTGGGAAACTTCCTGCACAATTTCAAATAGTGGAGGACAATGTAGTAGTTGCTGGAAATTCTCTTGAAAAAGTGAGTGTTCCCCCTCCACACCCAGGTTTGCTCACCCCTCCTGGCCAGGTCTTGGAATACTTGGCTCCTCTCTGAGCCTGTTTGGTTCACTGCGGTGTTCACAGGGGAGCTAAGCATGATACAAGTGCACAAACTACTTTATTATGACTGGGACACCATGCCATTTCATTTCCCTCACAAGCTACTGGAGTCTCAACAGTGTGCTTACTGAGAAGTTGGATTTCAGGCATTAGTAAGTGGCTCCCAACTGCAGCCCTCACCTAGGTGACATCCTAGGAAATCCCATTTCCCAGTAAGAAATGAGGTGTCAATACTAATGGCGGAGGCCTGTGAAATACTGGAGTCAGAGGAAAAGCTGGGGGCTGAATCACTTTTGAGCCATCAGGGGGGGATTGCGATAGCTTTGCCTGTTAGAACCTGAAAGCATTTACATTTTGGTGTGTGGTCCAGTGCTGCCACTTGAACCTGAACCCAGGTCTAAATGCCATCCCTTTGGTGTTCAAAAATTAGCACTGTACCATTTGAGTCATAGGTCAAGTTCTGGCTTTTTGCTGCCTAATTGAAGACAAGTGCCTTTAGACTTTTACTGACTAGACTGGCTTTCCACTGTGATCTTCAGAGCTCAGCCTGCTGGGTGGCTAAGATTAGAGGAATGAGCATTTAGTTCTTTATTTGGAGCATTCACTTATTGATTTATTTAGAGCATTTACTTAGTTAATTTAAGGTGCGTTTACTTTGGACAGATGCATAGAGGCCTCTCTCAGAAGCTTCTGGAAGTGGGGTGTAAAAGTCATCCTGTTCTCGAGTGTCTCTTACCCGCCTCCCAGCACATAAGGGCACATCTCTGCAGGACAGCCACGGCATTAGAGTCCTGCAAGAATGGGGCTTTGGTAGAAGGCTCAGGATGGAGAGAGAAGGCTCTCACTTTCCTTGTACCGAATGTGCCCACAGCATCATGTGTTCCATCTATACGATGTGAATGGACTTCTACCCCAGTGATTTCTACGAGTTCAAGAACTGCCACACCCTGACACAACTCAAGCTCTATACGAGGCTCCAAATGCCGGCTTTGGACCTGCTCTTCTAAACACATACTTTTTGACCAGCTGGAGGAATGTGCAACCAGTAAGACCAAGAAAAAGTAGAAGTCCTGGTGTGGGTGCCTCAGAGCCTGTGAGTAGGAAGCCCATGTGGTCTAGATATTGGTTGGCCCTTACTTCTACAGAGCTTGGCAAAATGCCCTTTATGGGTGGTCTCAGCCAGGTAATGTCTGTCCTCTGAAAGGACTCGGGAATAAGCACTCATTAGAAAGACCCTACACCTTCTCAGAGTTAAGTCCAAACTCCAGTTCTACAGGTTCCTCCATTAGATCCTCATGGAAGTTGAGTGACACTTCAACTTGCAGAGTCTACTCTGTCGACTCTGTAACTATTTCCATTCTTAGGTTTGGGTCATCGTGGAAGAGCTTATCCTGAACTCGGGATGAAAAACCCACCAATGGAGCTGGTGACTGATGGAGACTGAGAATCATCACTGCACTCCAGAAAGCATGGGCCTTCTGTAGAAATTACCAAACAGGTTTAGAGTCCTGTGGATATACCTTTTGCTCTGAACCCCATGTGTGACACAGTTGAACCTGCAGATACTATGGAGGAAGAAAAAGAGCAGCCAGATTTCCTTCCGTTTCCTTTCACACTCCACCCAGAGTCAGTCCATCTGAGTCAGAGTAACACTCCACTTATTGTGCAAGCTGAAGGGGCACACGCTGGGCTCATGGAAAATGTCCCCATGGGAAGCAGCAAGTGTACTCTCAATACTGGATTCATTGGAGGAAAATGAATCCATCCTCACAGAATATCCAGACCCATCCATCTCACTAAAAGAGACTCAATCTCCATTCCACAAACCAGAATCCATCCCCCTCTTAACTCAGGAAGGACATTCTGTTTCTCATGAGGAAGGAGACCCTTCTGAGGACTCTGAAGTAGAATTACTGTCTGAAGGCAACTAGGAGGCCAGTCTGGATTTAGAGCTTCCCTGTCCCCTTCCTACAAAGACATCTCTTTATCTTGCTCTCATGATTCTCGTCAAGTATTCATTGTATTTACTTTGCTAACTATTAAACTCTTATTGTTAATATTATGGTGTGCAGTTCTTCAGTCCTTATTATACTGTGTTTTATTTTCCACTTAGAATGTGAGACCTCAGATACATAGGTCCTGGGTGGGCCAAAAACCAGACAGGTCTGGTCCCATAGAAGACAATCTTACTGGATATACAGGGAACTATGAAATGCATGGAATCACCAGGAATCCAGGCCAGGCCTCCATGGAAAGACAAGTCAGCTACCAAAGCTTAAGGACAGAGCAGATGCCTATAAATGTGTTTTGTCAATCGGGAGAAGTGCCAGAGTAACTGTAATATTATGTGGGACTCTGTTCTGTGAGTTCAAGTCTGTTTATATATCCATTGTGCTTTGTACAAATATTTAAGAAAATTAAATCTCCACAATAGCATCAAAAATGTACTTTGGCTTTGAATGTGGCCTAGTTGTAGAGTGCTCGCCTAGTATACAAGAAGACCTTGATTCAATTCCTCGGCACTGCATACACAGAAAAAGCAGATGGGGCACTGTGGCTCAGGTGTCAGAGTGCCACCCTTGAACCAATGTGGACAAGGACAGTTCCTGGTCCCTCAGTTCAAGCCCCAGGACTAGCCAAACAAGAAATCATACCATTTTCCACACATTTGGAAATAAATCTGTTTTATCTAACCCTACTTCTTTTTTGCCAGTCCAGGGTGTGTGCCACCAAGCCAAACTACTGGCCCCAAACCTTACTATTTTTAATCATTTACTTTTTTTACATAATCATATTTCATGATGTCTGTATTAATACCATAAACAGTATGCTTAGTGTAATAATGTTAAAGGTAAAACATAAGAAATTAATAACTAAAATTTCTTTTTTATTAGTTTTATAGCATTACTACAATTTCATGAGAAAAATTACCTAGAATGTTTATTTTAGAGTTCAAGTAATCCATTTTGATAAATATATCAACCTACATCATTTATTTGAACACATTTTAAACTATTTTTTTCAGGAATGAAAATACATATATATTTGTTGTAAATGAAATTTATGACTTGGGGGGAAGGAAAGAGATTAGGGGGGAGGGGGTAACAGTGTTTACAAGAAATGTACTCATTACATATGTAACAGCAATCTCTTTGTATATCACCTTGACAACAAATTTTTTGAAAAGTACAATAAGTTTAAATGTCTACTTTGGGCAGAATTTTTTTTTGCCAGTACTGTGCTTAGACTCAGGACCAGAGCACGATCCTTGTTTTTGTTTTTGTTTATTCTTAAGGCTCAAGTTCTATCACATGTGCCACAGCACCACTTTTATCTTTTTTTATCTATGTTGTGCTGAGGAATTGAACTTGGGTCTTCATTCATGCTCGGCAAGAACTCTTCCACTAGGCTTAACTTATGGCCCCAGTGGGAAGGAAGTTTTCCATAAAATATGGAGGAAATATGTCCACTAAGGAAAAGCCATCAAAAATAGAAGAAAAATTATATACTTAGATAACGACATGCCAGTATTATGGCAGATCTCTGTAATTCTAGCTTCAAGAGTGGCCTATTTGGACCGGGAGTTGGCTGGCTGAAGTAAAGTGCTATCCTTGAGCAAGCCCTAGGACAGTGCTCTGGCCATGAGTTGAAGCCATAGGACATGCAAAAAATAATTATTTAATGCCTGTGACTGGTGGCTCACCCTGGTAACCCTAGCTACCCTGGAGGATCGAGGTTCAAAGACGGCCCAGGCATAAAAATCTGTGAGAATCTTATTTCCAAATAATCCAGAAAATTCAAAATGACAATGTGCCTCAAGTGGTAGAGCTCTTGCCTTGAGCTGAAGAGCTGAAGATAAACATCCAGGCCCAGAGTTCAAGCCCCATGAGTGAAAAAAAGAAAACGAAAAAGAAAGCCCTTATCTAAGGCTGGAGAGCACACTAGTGGTAGTTTGCTTTCCTAGTATGCACAAAGCCCTGTGTTCAATTACTCTGTACCACTTACACCAAAAAAAAAGCTGGAAATGATCTCAGAAGGTTGGGTTCTGAGGATCACAGTTCAAAGCCAGGCCAGACACTAAAGTCCATGAAACTGTTACTTCCACTTAGGCACCAGAAAACCAGAAGTGACACTGTGGCTCAAGGTGTTTAAGGTTGTAGCCTTGAGCTGAAGGGCCCAGGGACACTGCCCAGGTGCACAATTAAAGTCTCACAACCAAAAGAGAGAGAGAGAGAGAGAGAGAGAGAGAGAGAGAGAGAGAGAGAGAGAGAGAGAGACAGAGACAGAGAGAGAGACAGAGAGAGACAGAGAGAGACAGAGAGAGAGAGACAGAGAGACAGAGAGAGAGACAGAGAGAGAGAGAGACAGACAGACAGGCAGACACACAGAGACAGACAGAGACAGAGAGACAGAGACAGAGACATCAAACAGTCAGGCACTGCTGGCTGAAGCATGTAATTCTAGCTACTATGGAGGCTGAGATTGGAGGATCTTGGTTCAAAGCCCAAAGCCAGCCTGAACACGTATGTTTGTGAGACTTACATCACCAATTAACTACCAGAAACCAAAAATGGAGCTGTAGAGGAAGAGCGCTAGCCTTCAGCTGAAGAGCTCAGGGACAGTGTCCAGGCCCAAAGTGCAAGCACCATGACAAATCAATAATAAAAAAAGAAGATAGCTAATGGTAATGATGAATAATTTTGTGCTGGGAGTTTGGCCTAGTGGTAGAGTGCTTGCCTAGCATGCACGAAGACCTGAGTTCAATTCCTCAATGCCACATACATAGAAAAATGCTGGAAGTGGTGCTGAGGCTGAAGTGGTAGAGCCATAGCCTTGAGAAAATATAAGGACAGTGCTCAGTCCCTGAGTTCAAGCCCAGGACTGGCCAAATCAAAAGTAGTAGAGCACTGGCATTGAACTGAAGATCTGAGGAACAGCCCAGGTACAGAGTTCAAGCACCGCAAACAACAACAACAAAATCTATAAAATGGCAGTGGTGGTATTAAGCTAATCAAAAATAGAGTAGAAACTGGTAAAATACATATTTGTGTGTAAGCAAAATAGCCAGACTTATGCATTAGAACAGGATAGCAACTTGAAAAAAAAATTTGTTTTCCATCTCACTAGGTCCTGTCTCTTAATTTATTCAAGTAAGTAAAATGCTGGGTTTTATAATCATTGCTCTGAATATTAGAAAATCATAATATCTCTCATTAACCAACAAAGACCAGGAACTGGGGCTTCGTTCAAATGGCCGAGTATCAGGCAAGAGAAGAAAAAATTGAAGTAAGAACTTGAAGTTCTTGATCCAGAACCTGCATAGTAACAGAGCAGCAGCCTGGTGATGGTACCTCACACCTGTAATCTTAGCTACTCAGGAGGCTAAGATCTGAGAATCAAAGTTTACAGCCAGCCAAAGTACCCAGTTAACTGCCAGAAAAACCAGAAGTGGCACTGTGGCTCACAGATTAAAACACTAGCCTTGAGCTGAAGAGCTCAGGGACAGTGCCCAGGCCGAGTTCAAGCCCCACAATTCACAAAAATCAAACAAGCAAACAAAACTCACAAAGAAGCCTGCAGACTACCGTGGTTCTGCTGAGTCTCTTCTCTATGGGGATCAGGAAACATTTCACTTTTTCTGTTTCTGTGGATTTGGGGCTGCATTGGTAGAGTGCTAGCCTTTAGCAGAAAAGGTCAGGGATAGAGCTGAAGCACTCAGTTGAAGACCCAGCGCAAACACAAAAAAGAAATAATGCACTTTATACATATTTTCTAATTTCTTAATGAATTTTTCAGTCTGTATAAATATAGGGTACAATCTTAGAGTTGTTTTGATTTGCATTTCTTTTATGACCAGAGATGTTGAGCATTTCTTCATGTGTCTATAGGAGTGATTCAATTTTTTGAGTTGTTGGTATATTTTAGATATGAGGCCTTTGTCCGTTGTTTGGTTGGTGAAGATCTTCTCCCATTCTGTAGGCTTCCTGCTTAGTTTACCAGCTATGTCCTTTGCCATACAAAAGCTCTGCAGTTTAATGCAGTCCCACTTATCCAGCCTTTCTCTGATTTGTTGTGATTCTTGGTCCTTATTAAGCAAGTTTCGACCTGTGCCAAGGAGGCCTAGTGTATCTCCTATTCCTTCCTGTAAACTTTTCAGTGTGTCAGTATTACCTCCAGATCTTTGATCCATTTGGAGTTAATTCTAGTGCAAGGTGACAAAAAAGGATTCAACTTTAGTTTTCTGCAGGTGCTTAACCAGTTCTGCCAGTACAACGTGTTGAAGAGGCTGTCTTTCTTCCATTCTATTTTTTTGGCTCCCTTGTCAAAGATTAGGTGGCCATAGGTTTAATATCTGGGTCCGCAGTTCTATTACATTGGTCTTCAGGCCTGTTCTTGTGCCAGTACCAAGCTGTTTTGAGAATTATAGCTCTGTAATAGAGTCTAAAGTTTGGAATTGAAATTCCTCCAGCGCTGTTCTTTCTGCTAAGAAGTGTTTTTGCTATACGGGGTCTTTTATTATTCCATAAGAAATTTTGGATTGCCTCAGCTAGAATGGCCAGGATCAGGAAAATGAATGACAACAGATGCTGGAGGGGATGTGGCCAGGAGGGATCACTACTACACTGTTGGTGGGAGTGCAAACTCGTTCAATCACTATGGAAAGCAGTGTGGCAGTGCCTCAAAAGACTAAATATAGAACTCCCCTATGACCCAGCAATTCCACTACTTGGCATTTACCCAACCACCCCGAAACACGGTCATACTAAACCCACTAGCACAACCATGTTCATTGCAGCACTATTCACCATAGCAAAGATATGGAACCAACCCATATGTCCCTCAGTTGATGAGTGGATCAACAAGTTGTGGTATTTGTACACAATGGAATTCTATGCTGCTGTCAGAAAGAATGACATCGCCCCATTTGTTAGGAAATGGAAAGACTTACAACAAATCATATTAAGTGAAGTAAGCCAGACTCAAAAAACTTAGGCTCAATGGTTTCCCTCATTCGTCATAATCAGTAGAAACCTTGGGCTGTACTAGCAGAGACTTGCAATAGAGCAAAATCTTGATACATAAGGACATATAATGTGAAACTAATTGAAAGGACCTCCAGGATAGTGAAACAAAAGCCATATAATGAATGATTGTTGTCCTTGATGTACTATGTTGTCTCTCATCTCCTTTGCTGTCCCTTGGTTATCTCATATTGGTATAGTATCTCACTTTGTTATCTGATATATTGAATTTATTTGTATTTGGATATTTGAAATTTGATAGGGAAGGGGGGAAAATCAAGACGGGTAGGGGGTGTGGGGGGGATTGAAACGGATACCAAGACATGTGAAAGGCTATCAATGTATGTGAATTAATACACCTTCTATCTGGCAAATATCATGTAACCCTTTTGCTAATTACAATAAAAAAATTGCAAAAAAAAAGAAAAACAGAAAATGGTTCTGTCAGTCTAGTGGTATAGCACAAGCCTTGAGAAAGCCCAAGGACAGTGCTCAGGCTCTGTGCTCAGGCTCTGAGTTCAAACCCCAGTACTGGCACACAATAAAAAGGGATGAGTAAATGGAGTAAGTCTAGTGTAAATTTGTTATGTATAATTTTCTCTTAAAATTTCTAAAAGATTTTATTATTGTCACTGAAAAAGTACCCAGATATTTTGATTGCCTAGAACTGTATATATATGTATATATAATGTACATATATGCACATGTAAATATTCACACACATGTATACCACAATTTTGTCAAGGAAAAATGTATGAAAAGTAAACTAAAATGAAGATTTTGTTTTTAGGTGGAATGATTCATCTCATATAAATACATTTTAGTGTTTAAACAAAAAAAATAAAAATAGGGTACATTCCTTGTTACTTAAGTAAGATTGCTCTTTTTTTTCTTTTTGCCAGCCCTAGGGTTTGGACTCAGGGCCTAGACATTTGCATTGGACTCGCTTGCCCAATGTGAGTGCTCTGCCTCTTGAGACACAGCGCCACTTCTAGCTTTTTTCTGAGTATGCAGTACTGGTGAATAGAACCTAGGTCTTCATGCATTCTTGGTGAGCACTCTACCATTAGGCTACATTCCCAGGCAGTGAGATTCATCTTACAGTCATTGTATGTTCACAGAGTTTGATCTCACACACTGGAGGGCCCTGGTTGGCTTTGACTTGTGATCATAAGCCCTGAGCCTCCTAAGTAGCTGAAATTATGTTGTGAGCCAGCATGATGGCTTCCATTCCTTTTTCTACAAAAATATATGTAGTTATCTAAAATATATCTATAGCTGAAAAAAATGAATCTCTCCCAAACAAATCTTCAAAGAAACAACCATCCTATTAAAAGGTGGGCTAAAGACTTAAAAGAGTATTCTCTGAAGAAAAAATTAAAATGGGCTTTAGACACATGAAGAAATGCTCCATATCTCTAGCAATAAGGGAAATGAAAATCAAAACAACATTGAGATTCCACCTGACTCCAGTCAGAATGGCCATTATCAAAAAATCTAATAAGAGATACTGATGGGGAAGAGACCAGGGGGGATCACACCTACACTGTTGGTGTGAGTGTAAACTCGTTCAACCACTAGGGAAAGCAGTGTGGTGGTTCCTCAAAAGACTGAACATAGAGCTCCCCTATGATCCAGCAAATCCACTACTTGGCATCTACAAAATTGTCCAGAAAAAAGGACATACTAAAGCCACAAGCACAATGATGCTCATTGCAGCACTATTTACCATAGCAAAGATATGAAACCAACCCAGATGCCACTCAGTAGATGACTGAATCAAGAAGATGTGGTACTTATACACAATGGAATGCTATGCTGCCATCAGAATGAATGACATCGCCCCATTTGTAAGGAAATGGAAAGAGTTCGAAAAATTCATATTAAGTGAAGCAATCCAGACCCAAAGAAACATAAGCTCAATGGTTTCCTTCATTTGTAATAATTAGTTCACATCTAGGACTCTCCTAGCAGAGGATTACAATAACTCAAAAACCTAGGTATATAAGGTCATATAGGATGAGACTAAATGAAAGGATCTCTAGGATATGGGAACAAGAGCTATATCTTGTGTCATCGTTGCTCTTAATCTTGTGTGATTTTTGTCCTTAATCTACTATGTTATTTTTCATCTCTTATTTTGCCCTTTGGGTAATGTCAGATTGTTACTGTATCTGATTTTTTCCCTGGCATATTGTATATATGTTTATTTGTTTATGTCAAATAGGAAAGGGAAGGGGGGAAACAAGATGATTGGGAAGGGGAGGGGAGAGGGAACTGGGGACAAAAACATGTGGAGTGGAATAAATGTGTGAGAAGTAATGCAGTCCACTACCTGTAAATGTAATCCTAACCCCTCAATACATTACCCTGAAAATAAAAAAGAGACTATAAAAATATCTGTAGAAAATGAGACTGGATGATGGAAACAACCAGATGCCCTACTACAAAAAATGTGATACACGCACGCACACAAACACACACACATACACACACACACACACACACACACACACACACACACAATGGAATGATACATAGCCAACCGACAAGATAAAATAATGGCATTCTCGGGGAAGTGGATGAAAAGGAAAAAAATCATATTAAGTGAAGTAAGCCAAACTCAAAGGAACATAGGCCCAAGAGTCTCCCTCATTTGTCAAATTCCGTAGAAACCTTGGGATCTGCTACCAGAGATTTACAATAGAACAAAATCTAGAGACATCGTCACAAACAGTATGACACTAAATGTAAGGACCTCCAAGGTAAAGAAACAAAACTCATATAATGAGTGATTGTTGTCCTTAATGAACTATGTGATTTCTTATCTCTTTTGCTATCCTTTGGTTATATCATATTGTTACAATATTATACCTTGTTTTCTGATATATTTCATATGTGCCTAATTGGTTATTTGAAATTGGATAGGGAAGGGGGGAAATGAACATGAGTGGGGGTAGGGGAAGGGAAATCGGGACAATATCATTACATGGGGTATCAAAGTTTGAGAAGTAATGCACCTTCTATCTGGTGAATATAATGTAACCTTTCTATAAATTACAATAAAAATAAATACATAAAAAAATATCTGCACAGAAAAAAATAATAATGGCATTTTTGGGGTGGTGGATGAAATTAAAGTGAATCCTGTTGAGTGAGATAAGTCAAGACCAAGGAACAAAAGGTAAATGGTATCCTTAATATATGGATATTAGTTTCAAACAGTAGTAGAGCAATGATTGAATAGTTGATACCCAAAGTTCTGGACATAATTTTGGAGATATAAACATAACTACATAGACATAAAAATCTAGGATAGACTATACACTCTCTAGATATGTGTTTTATTATAGATTAATCTGTATCTATGACATACAAAGTCTCAGCTTAATTTTTACTATATTCTAAAATTTATGTGCCAGTGATTGTATAGCGATGGCCTTCTTGAACACTTGTTGTTTAAACATGACATTTGAAATATGATGTAAAATTCAATGTTAATAAATTTTTTTAAAAAAAGAGGCTAGAGGTTAATACCACTAATGTACTTGCTCTAAGTGGTACAGAAATTTTCTTAATGAATCAAGGAGTTTTATTACATCTTTATGCAATTATTTTAGTTCTGAGTGTTCTACACTCAATGATACTTCTGGAAAGATGATATAGCTGACTGTGTAGATGGTATGAAGACATACTGGCCTAAAAGTAGTATAAAGCATTGGTAAGTGGCTGTTAGCTGTCCAGATTCTACTGGAATATGTGGAATGAATTTATTAAGCACAATGCAGGCTCTTAGTCAGATCAGGATCAAGATTATGTGGTTCCATGAGATGAATGAGGAAAGA
The DNA here is from genome assembly GCF_031878675.1 of Megascapheus bottae. Classification (NCBI taxonomy): domain Eukaryota; kingdom Metazoa; phylum Chordata; class Mammalia; order Rodentia; family Geomyidae; genus Megascapheus; species Megascapheus bottae. The sequence continues at coordinate 151,811 of NW_028327531.1, read as the reverse complement.
TCAGAAAAATCTACTAAGATATCCAGATATACTTTTGAAACTAAGGTATCTGGACTCCTTTTTTTTTCTTTCTTGGTGGGGATCTTGACCTTTGGACCTGGGCAAGGTCTCTTAGTTCTTTTTCCTCAAGGCTAATGCTGTACCAGTTTTAGCCACAACTCCACTTAGTTTTTGGGTGGATAAGTGGAGAGAAGAATCTTACAGTTTTTTTTGTTTTCGTTTTTTTGCTTGCAAAGGCTTTGAATCACCTTCTCCCTGGCTAGTAGAATGACAATTATGACCCCCCAGCGCCTGGCTAGTGATTTTTTGAAAATTGGACTTTCTTCCAAATCACGTAACTGGTTCCTAGCAAAGTTTTGAAGCCTGACTTAAATGTGACAGATTTTTGTCACTTGGAGACACTCTGTGCTGAACGTTAGAAATCTACCAGCTGAGTCACAGTGGCACTTCCAGTTTTTGTTTATGTGGTGCTGAGGAATGGAATCCAGGGTTTCATACATGCTAGGCAAGCTACATTTTCAGCCCAAGGTTTTATGTTTTGTTTTTTCAGTGTTGTTGCTTCTAAGGTACTGTATGATGTTCTTTCAATTTCTTTGCTTTTTACCTCTTTTCTTCTTTTCCCTCTAGTATTATTCTCTGTAGTCACTGTGTTGAATTCGGGTACCCTGTGTCTTGTACATAGGTTTATGTGATTTGGGGAATGGAGAGGGTATAATTAAATGGTAAAAAAAAAACAAAGGAAAAAGGGTGAACCAATTGAACAGTGATATTTGGAAGACACTAAACGGAAATGAACTGAACAATCTGGGTGGAGAGGGGGCTGAGGGTAGGAAAACAGAGAAAAATGAGGGAGGGGATAACAATTTTCTTAAGAAAGGTGTTCATTACTTATGTAACCATATGCCAACTATATATTGACTTAACAAAAAAAATTAACTTATAAAATAATTTAGCCGGGTATGGTTTCTCACACTTGTAAATGTAGCTACTCAAGAGGCTGGGATCCAAGGATAGCAGTTCAAAGTCAGCCTGGGAACTGAAGTCCATGTGACTCTAATCTCCAATTAACCACCAGAAACACAGAAGTGGCCCTATGGCTCAAGGGATAGGGCAGTAGTCTTGAGCTGAAAAGTTCAGTGACAAGACCCAGGTGCAGAATTGCAGTCCCATGACTTGAATGATGAATGATACTAGCCAGGCTCTGTGCACTCACACTTGGAATCCTATCTACACAGAATCAGGTTTGAATCCAGCCCAAACAAATTGCATGATATTTTGATTTACAGTTCATTACCAAAAATCTGGAAGTGGAGCTGTGGATCAAGTGGTAGAACACTAGCCTGAAGCAAAAAAAATACATTTAAGGACAGTTCCCAGGCCTTGGGTTCAAGTCCCAGGACTTGCATAAAACAAACAAAACGTGACGCTGAGTCCTCCATCATTTGGTGTTATAGTTCAATATTCTTGATATGCGTCTTAGAAATTAAGTCCCTAGCAAATAATCTCTCCTGAAATTCTGCTTCATAGCTGATTCATAGAATTTCAGCATCATTACTATCACCTTCCAGTTAGCATAGCAGTCTACTACTGAAAATTTGAAGAAAACTTTTGAGTAATCCTAATAAATCTGTGTATCATCTGCACACACATCAAATCAGCAGCAGCTATGTTCTACTATTATCTAAATGTATTTAATCCCTTCTTGAGTTAATGAGCCTTAAAGAGTAAAACATATGAAATAGTTATGAAACTAACAGTCACCATTCTTCTACCTAATATTGTAATATAAGTTTATAAATGCAAGGACTATTCTGAAGTGTGTAGAAGATAGCTCCTAATTATAATAGTCTCATGAAGTATAGTTTTTAAGAAACATGTTGCTTGCTTTGGGAAAGCAAAGGAAAGGAAAAATGATATAGGTAATTTCCCTATTTATCACAAGGAAAATACTATTGGGTTTAGATCAACTTCATTCATTCCGTGCTGATGAAACAAATATTTGCAATTCCTGAGGCCAATCACTTCATTGTGATGGACAATCAGCCAGCTTAGATCAATCTTCCAAAAAGGAAAGGAACAAATGAGAAGCAATTAAGGTTTCCAAAATGAACCAGGTGGTGGTGGCAGCTCACACTTGTAATTCTATCTACTCAAGGCCTGAAATCCAAGGATCTGGATTAAGTCTGTCTGGGATGAAAATATTCCTGTCTGAAACATCATCTCTGTTATCACAGCCCAGCTGATACACTCTGCTCAACAGGTTCCAAACACCAAAGTCCATCTCCTCTCTGAAATACTAGCAAACGTACTCACACATTATTTCCTCTTTGGGAGATAGTTGAAACATGTACCAGAAACATTTCCCTGGATTCAGAGTGGAAGTGGAAATATATACTCACTAGAAGCCCATCTAGTAAATTACAGTCAATCATCTTTCCTCACATCTTGTTAGTTAAATTGAACAATGAGTGTTTGGATTAGAAGCGATGTGTATGAGCATACAGGTTGTAAAAGTACTGTAATCCTAGCTACTCAAGATAAGCTGAGACCTGAGGATTCCAGTTCAAAATCAGCCATGCAATAAATTCAATAAGAATTTTACCTCTAATTAACCAGCAAAAAACAGAGCGTTGAATTGTGCTTAAATTGCCACAGGCCTAAGCTTTGCATAAAAGTGCTAAGGGGTAGCATTCAGGATGCCCACTCTCTCCACTCCTTTTTAACATAGTACTAGAATTCCTAGGCAGTGCAAGAAGGCAAGAAGCAAGCATAAAGGGGATCCAAGTAGGGAAAGAGGAAATAAAACTATCCCTCTTTGCAGATGACATGATTCTGTATTTAAAGAATCCTATAGACTCTACTCCCAAGCTCCTTGAGCTGATTCAAAGCTTTGGAAGGGTAGCAGGCCATAAAATCAACCCTCGCAAATCAACTGCCTTCCTTTACGCCAACAGAGAGAGGAATGAGGCAATAATCAGGAAAGAAACTCCTTTCACAATAGCCTCAAAGAAAATAAAGTACCTAGGAATTAGCTTAACTAAGAATGTAAAGGACCGTTTAGATGAAAACTTTAAAACGCCAAAAAGGAAATTAAAGGAGAACTAAGGAAATGGAAAAACCTCCCATGCTCCTGGATTGGAAGAATCAACATTGTGAAAATGACAATCTTGCCAAGGGCTATCTACAAATTCAATGCGATACCCATCAACATCCCAATGTCATTCTTTAAAGAAATAGAAGAGGCAATTCAAAATTTCATATGGAATAATAAAAGACCCCGTAAGCAAAAACACTTCTTAGCTGAAATAACAGCGCTGGAGGAATTTCAATTCCAAACTTTAGACTCTATTACAGAGCTATAATTCTCAAAACAGCTTGGTACGGGCACAAGAACAGGCCTGAAGTCCAATGGAATAGAACTGCGGACCCAGATATTAAACCACAGACCTATGGCCACCTAATCTTTGACAAGGGAGCCAAAAAAATAGAATGGACGAAAGATAGCCTCTTGAACAAGTTGTGCTGGCAGAACTGGTTAAGCACCTGCAGAAAACTAAAGTTGGATCCTTCTTTGTCACCTTGCACTAGAATTAACTCCAAATGGATCAAAGACCTGGAGGTAAAAGCTGACACACTGAAAAGTTTACAGGAAGGAATAGGAGATACACTAGGCCTCCTTGGCACAGGTCGAAACTTTCTTAATAAGGACCAAGAATCACAACAAATCAGAGAAAGGCTGGATAAGTGGGACTGCATTAAACTGCAGAGCTTTTGTATGGCAACGGATATAGCTAATAAACTAATCAGGAAGCCTACAGAGTGGGAGAAGATCTTCACCAACCAAACAACGGACAAAGGCCTCATATCTAAAATATATCAACAACTCAAAAAATTGAATCACTCCAAAACTAACCTCCAAAGTAACACCCATCCCATTAAAAAATGGGCCAAAGACTTAAAGAGAGTCTTCTCTGAAGAAGAAACAAAAATGGCCTATAGACACATGAAGAAATGCTCAACATCTGGTCATAAAAGAAATGCAAACTAAACAACTCTAAGATTCCACCTCACTCCAGTTAGAATGGCCAGGATCAGGAAAACGAATGACAACAGATGCTGGAGGGGATGTGGCCAGGAGGGATCACTACTACACTGTTGGTGGGAGTGCAAACTCGTTCAATCACTATGGAAAGCAGTGTGGCAGTGCCTCAAAAGACTAAACATAGAACTCCCCTATGACCCAGCAATTCCACTACTTGGCATTTACCCAACAATCCAGAAACAAGGGCATACTAAACCCACTAGCACAACAATGTTCATTGCAGCACTAGTCACCATAGCAAAGATATGGAACCAACCCAGATGTCCCTCAGTTGATGAGTGGATCAACAAGTTGTGGTATTTGTACACAATGGAATTCTATGCTGCTGTCAGAAAGAATGACATCGTCCCATTTGTTAGGAAATGGAAAGACTTAGAACAAATCATATTAAGTGAAGTAAGCCAGACTCAAAGGAACTTAGGCTCAGTGGTTTCCCTCATTCGTCATAATCAGTAGAAACCTTGGGCTCTACTAGCAGAGATTTGCAATAGAGCAAAAGGCCATATATAAGGCCATATAATGTGAAGCTAATTGAAAGGACCTCCAGGATATTGAAACAAAAGCCACATAATGAATGATTGTTGTCCTTAATGTACTATGTTGTCTCTCATCTCCTTTGCTGTCCCTTGGTTACCCCATATTAGTATAGTATCTCACTTTGTTATCTGATATATTGAATTTATTTGTATTGGGATATTTGAAATTTGATAGGGAAGGGGGGAAAACCAAGACGGGTGGGGCGTGTGGGGTTGGAGGGAAATGGGTACCAACACATGTGAAAGGGTATCAATGTATGTGAATTAATGCACCTTCTACCTGGCAAATATCATGTAACCCTTTTACTAATTACAATAAAAAGAATTTAAAAAAAAAGAAAGTTGTAGTGTGTGGGGATGATGATGGGGTCAAATACATTTCTTCTTAGAAATATACCTCATCTGGTTGCCCTGGATTTTCCTGGCCTTCTTCTTAGAGAAAGGCCTGTTATACTGGATTTGTGGCTTGGCAATGACCTAGCATGTACATCTTCGAGTAAGACATCCACAACATCCATGCCTGAGGCTCGAGTTTCCTGACCTTGGGCAACAGCTCAGCAACATCTTTCTTCCTCCTGAGCCACAGGCCAAGTGAGCTGGCTTGAGTTGGCTGTTAGTTACAGTGGCTTGGTTACCAGGGTTCCATATTCTGTTCCATTGTGAGGGAGGCAGGGTCACCTTTCAGGGCCCAATGACCAAAGGTCCTTGCTCACAGAAGACCTCACCAAAGACATACTGGAGGCTGAATCTCTCCTCCAATCTCACAATATACATGTGGATGTAGTAAACAGCACACCTTATTTGTCCAATCCCAATGTCTTCCACTAGGCCCAACTACCAGTCTGCTCTCAGGCTCAAGGAGCCTTTCTTAGGTAAGATCCAAACTTAAGGGTCAATATTGCCCTCATCCTTTACAAAACATTAGCTTCACAGTGCCTTCTCTGCCTGCATTTTGCCCCTTGTCGAATTTTTTTTTGTTTTTGCTAGTCTTGGGACTTGACCTCAGAGTGTGAACATTGTTCTTGGGCTTTCTTTAGGCTTTAGCTGTCCCACCGAGCCACAGCACCACTTGCAGCGTTTTCTATGTATGTGGTAATGAGGAATCAAACCTGAGTATTTTTGCGTGGTAGCCAAGGACTCTACCACTAGGTCAAACACACAGGGCATCTTGCACATATTTTTGACGTCAATCTACTAGGATATTATTAGGTTTCTGTATCCTAATCAATTTTTTCCTGATGATTAGCTTTGCTGTCATGTGTAAAAAATGCAAGAGGGAAAAACACAGAAGAATTAGTGAAATTAAAAAAAAGCATTACACACATAGATAAGTGTTCATTCTTTGTAGGAGAAAGGATATTTTGATATGATGATGACTTTATAATTACTATGTCAGGGTTGAGAGTTTGGCATAGTGGTAGAGTGCTTGCCTAGCATCCATGAAGATCTGGGTTTGATTGCTCAGTATCACATAGATAGAAAACCTAGATGTGGCACTGTGGCTCAAGTGGCAGAGGGCTACTCTTGAGAAAACCCGAGGACAGTGCTCAGGCCCTGAATTCAAGCCCCAAGACTGGCAGAAAAATAAAAGAAAATAAAAATGCTTTTACGAGCTAATTCACTCACAGCATTTGCTTCTGAAATCTTCGCTTCTGCATCTTGTGAAATACCCCTTTCCCTCAACGTAGACAAGAAAAACAGATCCATCCCATGGTCCACTGTGAGGCCACTGGTTGGGCTAAGGACTAGTCGTCCAGCAACACATAAGTTTTATTCTAATAGTTTCCAAAATTTGTACTGACATATGCTACCTACTTACCAACTTAGCTCAGTTATCCTTATGCTATACCTTTTCTTCATTACTACAATATTCTTACACTCCTACGTTAATCCTCTTGTACCTCCCCTGACCTCTCTCACTCTTTTTTTCTATCTTGGACCTCTGCTCGTCTTTCAACCCTTATACTGCACGGATCTACACTTGATGGCTGTTGAGCAATATTGTATATGTAGGTGGTTAATTATTCTCTAGGCTCAGAGGGACTTGAAGACAATAGAGATTGGATTGAGAGGTTTATTGTTTTGGGTATAAATCACTTATCAGTGGTTGTATTAGACTGGTCTGTAATTGCACAAAAAGAAAGAGTGATAATACCAATCAAAACTTGTGAACATCTAGTGTCTGCCAGCTACAGAGGTCTAGGTTGGTTATATCTGAAAAACTATAATCGTATTTAGTAGTAATCTTGCTCCCATTTTCAAATGGGCAGAACAAGAAACTCAAGAAAAATGTCAAATCAAGAAACAACATCCCCCACCCAATGTAAACAGACAATGGAACAGTCACTGGCAAACCTAGAGGAGAGTCTTCCAAGTGCTACACAAATGCAATTGATAAACATCATTAATGAAAAATGTGAAAATATAAAGAAAGAGTTAATGGAGGAAGCCATAGCTGAACAAGAGGAAACCATAAACAAGGTGATAAGTGAAAAAGAAGAAGCCATAAAGGAGGCCATAATAAAGGTTTTTCAAAGAAAGATGGATGAATTCATAAAATCCACAAATAAAAACGTGACCAAACTCCAGCAAATGTCCAAAGAAAATAAAGCTACTGAGCTAACCACTCAAAAGGAAATCAAGGAGATAAAGAAATCCATTCATGATCTAAAACAAGAGATGCAAGGCATCAAAAGTGAGCAATTAGAAGCAAGGGAGATGAAAAATAAAGTAGATAGCTTTGATAGCAGGTTAGACAATGCAGAGGAGAGAATTTCCGGGGCTGAAGATAATTTAGGTATTATAGAGAAAGAACAGAAAATGAGTCAATCCAAATCTAGGAAATATGAGAGAGCGCTTCAGGAGGTCCAAGATACAATTAGGAAGCCTAATTTAAGGCTAGTTGGTATTGAGGAGGGCGTGGAGAAAGAGGTCAATGGTACTGGAAATATACTTCAGGGAATCATCTCAGAGAATTTCCCAAATATCCAGAAGGGCAGGCCCATCCAGATACGAGAAGCTTTTAGAACCCCAAACAGACCTGACCAGAAAAGAACATCGCACCGCCACATTGTGATCCGAACTGGATCAATAGAAACGAAACAAAAGATCCTAAAGGCAGCCAGGGAAAAGGGATCAGTAACCTATAAAGGCAAACCAATCAGAATAACCCCAGATTTTTCAGCAGAGACCATGCAAGCACGAAGTGACTGGAAGCATATATGTCATGCCCTTAAATCAAATAACTACCAACCAAGAATACTGTAGCCAGCTAAGCTCTCATTCATAACCGAGGGAACAATAAAAACATTCCATTCCAAGAAAAAGCTGCAACAATGTGTCGAAACAAAACCAACACTACAGAGAATTCTCAAAGATGCTCTATACGTAGAAAACCAAAATAAATGCAATATAGGGAAAGAAATGGCACCTAAACAGCATACCATCTAAGGACCACAAGAACTGTGAAGACACAGGCCCTACTAAAAAGCTTTTAAAAATGGTAGGAACTAATAAATATCTCTCAATCCTACCTCTCAATATCAATGGACTTAACTCTCCAATTAAACGGCATAGGCTGTCTAGTTGGATCAAAAAGCAAGAGCCATCGTTCTGCTGTCTTCAAGAGACACATCTTACCCAAAAACAATCATCTTTTGAAAGTGAGAGGTTGGAATAAACTCTATCAAGCTAACTGCCCCCATAAACAGGCTGGAGTTGCCATCCTCATATCAGATACAATAGACTTCAAACTAAAATTAGTAAGAAAAGACAAAGAAGGTTACTACATACTACTAAAGGGATCTTTCCTCCAGGAAGACATAACGATCCTAAATATTTACACACCCAATCCTGGAGCTGCAAGCTTAATCAAGCAAACTTTACTTACACTGAAACCATACATAGATCGAAATACAGTGATTGTTGGTGAGTTTAACACAGCACTCTCACCTATGGACAGATCAACAAGGCAAAAACTCAACAGAGAATCCTTAGAACTGAACCACGATATAGACCAACTAGATATAACAGACATCTGCAGAATATTCCACCCATTAAGACCACAATATTCGTTTTTCTCAGCAGCACATGGAACATTTTCCAAAATAGACCACATCTTAGGCCATAAAACAAACCTGGACAAATTGAGAAACACTGAAATTATTCCATGCACACTCTCAGACCATAAAGGCATCAAATTGGAACTGAACACTCATCTCCACCAACGAAAACCCTGTAACTCATGGAGACTGAACAACACATTGTTGAATCAAAAACAATGGGTAATCGAAGAGATCAGAACAGATATCCAACTGTTTGTGAAATTTAACAATAAGGAGCACACAAATATCAACTCCTTAAGGACACAACAAAGGCAGTACTTAGAGGAAAATTTATAGCGCTGAGTGCCTACAACAGCAAGTTGGAAAAATGGCAAACCAACTAGTTAATGTCTCACCTTAACCTCCTGGGAAAAGAGCAACAAACCAACCCTAAACCCATTAGGAGAAAGGAAATTATTAAAATCAAAGCAGAATTAAATGATTTGGAATAAAAAAACTGTAGAAAAATCAACAATACAAGGAGTTGGTTCTTTGAAAGAATTAACAAAATTGACAAGCCCTTAGCAAATCTTACCAAAAAAAGAAGAGAGCATATCGAAATAAACAAAATCGCAGATGAAAATGGTAATATCATGACAGAAATTACCAAGATCCAGAATATCATGAGGGAATACTTCTCAAACCTTTATGTCAATAAATTTAAGAATCTAGAAGAAATGGATGAATTCCTAGAAAATATTAAGATACCACACTGAACCCAGAAGAGCTAACCCAACTCAACAGGCCTATTTCAAGCTCTGAAATAGAAATGGAAATTAGACAACTTCCACTTAAAAAGAGCCCAGGGCCAGATAGATTCACAGCTGATTTCTATAAGGTCTTCAAAGCAGAGCTCACACCAATACTCCTCAAGCTCTTCAACGAAATTGAAAATGACGGTTTTTTACCAAACGCATTCTGTGAAGCCAGTATATCCCTCATCCCCAAACCAGACAGAGATTCATCAAAGAAAGAGCAATATGGACCCATTTCTTTGATGAACATCGATGCAAAACTTCTCAACAAAATACTTGCCAACCGTCTACAATAACTCATCACAAAAAATATACACTATGATCAAACTGGATTCATCACAGGGAGGCAAAGCTGGTTCAACATACACAAATCAATTAATATAATTCGACACATCAACAGGAGCAAGGACAAAAATCACATGATTGTCTCAAAAGATCCGGAAAAGGCATTTGACAAGATCCAAAACCCCTTTATGTTAAAAGATGTGGAGAAACTAGGAATCCATGGAACATTTCTCAATGTAATAAAGGCTGTGTATGAGAAACCCACTGCCAGTATTATACTTAATGGTGAAAATCTAAAGCCATTCCCTCTAAAATCGGGAACGAGACAAGGATGCCCACTCTCTCCACTCCTTTTTAACATAGTACTAGAATTCCTAGGCAGTGCAAGAAGGTAAGAAGCAAGCATAAAGGGGATCCAAGTAGGGAAAGAGGAAATAAAACTATCCCTCTTTGCAGATGACATGATTCTGTATTTAAAGAATCCTATAGACTCTACTCCCAAGCTCCTTGAGCTGATTCAAAGCTTTGGAAGGGTAGCAGGCCATAAAATCAACCCTCGCAAATCAACTGCCTTCCTTTACGCCAACAGAGAGAGGAATGAGGCAATAATCAGGAAAGAAACTCCTTTCACAATAGCCTCAAAGAAAATAAAGTACCTAGGAATTAGCTTAACTAAGAATGTAAAGGACCGTTTAGATGAAAACTTTAAAACGCCAAAAAGGAAATTAAAGGAGAACTAAGGAAATGGAAAAACCTCCCATGCTCCTGGATTGGAAGAATCAACATTGTGAAAATGACAATCTTGCCTAGGGCTATCTACAAATTCAATGCGATACCCATCAACATCCCAATGTCATTCTTTAAAGAAATAGAAGAGGCAATTCAAAATTTCATATGGAATAATAAAAGACCCCGTAAGCAAAAACACTTCTTAGCTGAAATAACAGCGCTGGAGGAATTTCAATTCCAAACTTTAGACTCTATTACAGAGCTATAATTCTCAAAACAGCTTGGTACGGGCACAAGAACAGGCCTGAAGTCCAATGGAATAGAACTGCGGACCCAGATATTAAACCACAGACCTATGGCCACCTAATCTTTGACAAGGGAGCCAAAAAAATAGAATGGACGAAAGATAGCCTCTTGAACAAGTTGTGCTGGCAGAACTGGTTAAGCACCTGCAGAAAACTAAAGTTGGATCCTTCTTTGTCACCTTGCACTAGAATTAACTCCAAATGGATCAAAGACCTGGAGGTAAAAGCTGACACACTGAAAAGTTTACAGGAAGGAATAGGAGATACACTAGGCCTCCTTGGCACAGGTCGAAACTTTCTTAATAAGGACCAAGAATCACAACAAATCAGAGAAAGGCTGGATAAGTGGGACTGCATTAAACTGCAGAGCTTTTGTATGGCAACGGATATAGCTAATAAACTAATCAGGAAGCCTACAGAGTGGGAGAAGATCTTCACCAACCAAACAACGGACAAAGGCCTCATATCTAAAATATATCAACAACTCAAAAAATTGAATCACTCCAAAACTAACCTCCAAAGTAACACCCATCCCATTAAAAAATGGGCCAAAGACTTAAAGAGAGTCTTCTCTGAAGAAGAAACAAAAATGGCCTATAGACACATGAAGAAATGCTCAACATCTGGTCATAAAAGAAATGCAAACTAAACAACTCTAAGATTCCACCTCACTCCAGTTAGAATGGCCAGGATCAGGAAAACGAATGACAACAGATGCTGGAGGGGATGTGGCCAGGAGGGATCACTACTACACTGTTGGTGGGAGTGCAAACTCGTTCAATCACTATGGAAAGCAGTGTGGCAGTGCCTCAAAAGACTAAACATAGAACTCCCCTATGACCCAGCAATTCCACTACTTGGCATTTACCCAACAATCCAGAAACAAGGGCATACTAAACCCACTAGCACAACAATGTTCATTGCAGCACTAGTCACCATAGCAAAGATATGGAACCAACCCAGATGTCCCTCAGTTGATGAGTGGATCAACAAGTTGTGGTATTTGTACACAATGGAATTCTATGCTGCTGTCAGAAAGAATGACATCGTCCCATTTGTTAGGAAATGGAAAGACTTAGAACAAATCATATTAAGTGAAGTAAGCCAGACTCAAAGGAACTTAGGCTCAGTGGTTTCCCTCATTCGTCATAATCAGTAGAAACCTTGGGCTCTACTAGCAGAGATTTGCAATAGAGCAAAAGGCCATATATAAGGCCATATAATGTGAAGCTAATTGAAAGGACCTCCAGGATATTGAAACAAAAGCCACATAATGAATGATTGTTGTCCTTAATGTACTATGTTGTCTCTCATCTCCTTTGCTGTCCCTTGGTTACCCCATATTAGTATAGTATCTCACTTTGTTATCTGATATATTGAATTTATTTGTATTGGGATATTTGAAATTTGATAGGGAAGGGGGGAAAACCAAGACGGGTGGGGCGTGTGGGGTTGGAGGGAAATGGGTACCAACACATGTGAAAGGGTATCAATGTATGTGAATTAATGCACCTTCTACCTGGCAAATATCATGTAACCCTTTTACTAATTACAATAAAAAGAATTTAAGAAAAAAAGAAAGTTGTAGTGTGTGGGGATGATGATGGGGTCAAATACATTTCTTCTTAGAACTATACCTCATCTGGTTGCCCTGGATTTTCCTGGCCTTCTTCTTAGAGAAAGGCCTGTTATACTGGATTTGTGGCTTGGCAATGACCTAGCATGTACATCTTCGAGTAAGACATCCACAACATCCATGCCTGAGGCTCGAGTTTCCTGACCTTTGGCAACAGCTCAGCAACATCTTTCTTCCTCCTGAGCCACAGGCCAAGTGAGCTGGCTTGAGTTGGCTGTTAGTTACAGTGGCTTGGTTACCAGGGTTCCATATTCTGTTCCATTGTGAGGGAGGCAGGGTCACCTTTCAGGGCCCAATGACCAAAGGTCCTTGCTCACAGAAGACCTCACCAAAGACATACTGGAGGCTGAATCTCTCCTCCAATCTCACAATATACATGTGGATGTAGTAAACAGCACACCTTATTTGTCCAATCCCAATGTCTTCCACTAGGCCCAACTACCAGTCTGCTCTCAGGCTCAAGGAGCCTTTCTTAGGTAAGATCCAAACTTAAGGGTCAATATTGCCCTCATCCTTTACAAAACATTAGCTTCACAGTGCCTTCTCTGCCTGCATTTTGCCCCTTGTCGAATTTTTTTTTGTTTTTGCTAGTCTTGGGACTTGACCTCAGAGTGTGAACATTGTTCTTGGGCTTTCTTTAGGCTTTAGCTGTCCCACCGAGCCACAGCACCACTTGCAGCGTTTTCTATGTATGTGGTAATGAGGAATCAAACCTGAGTATTTTTGCGTGGTAGCCAAGGACTCTACCACTAGGTCAAACACACAGGGCATCTTGCACATATTTTTGACGTCAATCTACTAGGATATTATTAGGTTTCTGTATCCTAATCAATTTTTTCCTGATGATTAGCTTTGCTGTCATGTGTAAAAAATGCAAGAGGGAAAAACACAGAAGAATTAGTGAAATTAAAAAAAAGCATTACACACATAGATAAGTGTTCATTCTTTGTAGGAGAAAGGATATTTTGATATGATGATGACTTTATAATTACTATGTCAGGGTTGAGAGTTTGGCATAGTGGTAGAGTGCTTGCCTAGCATCCATGAAGATCTGGGTTTGATTGCTCAGTATCACATAGATAGAAAACCTAGATGTGGCACTGTGGCTCAAGTGGCAGAGGGCTACTCTTGAGAAAACCCGAGGACAGTGCTCAGGCCCTGAATTCAAGCCCCAAGACTGGCAGAAAAATAAAAGAAAATAAAAATGCTTTTACGAGCTAATTCACTCACAGCATTTGCTTCTGAAATCTTCGCTTCTGCATCTTGTGAAATACCCCTTTCCCTCAACGTAGACAAGAAAAACAGATCCATCCCATGGTCCACTGTGAGGCCACTGGTTGGGCTAAGGACTAGTCGTCCAGCAACACATAAGTTTTATTCTAATAGTTTCCAAAATTTGTACTGACATATGCTACCTACTTACCAACTTAGCTCAGTTATCCTTATGCTATACCTTTTCTTCATTACTACAATATTCTTACACTCCTACGTTAATCCTCTTGTACCTCCCCTGACCTCTCTCACTCTTTTTTTCTATCTTGGACCTCTGCTCGTCTTTCAACCCTTATACTGCACGGATCTACACTTGATGGCTGTTGGACAATATTGTATATGTAGGTGGTTAATTATTCTCTAGGCTCAGAGGGACTTGAAGACAATAGAGATTGGATTGAGAGGTTTATTGTTTTGGGTATAAATCACTTATCAGTGGTTGTATTAGACTGGTCTGTAAGTGCACAAAAAGAAAGAGTGATAATACCAATCAAAACTTGTGAACATCTAGTGTCTGCCAGCTACAGAGGTCTAGGTTGGTTATATCTGAAAAACTATAATCGTATTTAGTAGTAATCTTGCTCCCATTTTCAAATGGGCAGAACAAGAAACTCAAGAAAAATGTCAAATCAAGAAACAACATCCCCCACCCAATGTAAACAGACAATGGAACAGTCACTGGCAAACCTAGAGGAGAGTCTTCCAAGTGCTACACAAATGCAATTGATAAACATCATTAATGAAAAATGTGAAAATATAAAGAAAGAGTTAATGGAGGAAGCCATAGCTGAACAAGAGGAAACCATAAACAAGGTGATAAGTGAAAAAGAAGAAGCCATAAAGGAGGCCATAATAAAGGTTTTTCAAAGAAAGATGGATGAATTCATAAAATCCACAAATAAAAACGTGACCAAACTCCAGCAAATGTCCAAAGAAAATAAAGCTACTGAGCTAACCACTCAAAAGGAAATCAAGGAGATAAAGAAATCCATTCATGATCTAAAACAAGAGATGCAAGGCATCAAAAGTGAGCAATTAGAAGCAAGGGAGATGAAAAATAAAGTAGATAGCTTTGATAGCAGGTTAGACAATGCAGAGGAGAGAATTTCCGGGGCTGAAGATAATTTAGGTATTATAGAGAAAGAACAGAAAATGAGTCAATCCAAATCTAGGAAATATGAGAGAGCGCTTCAGGAGGTCCAAGATACAATTAGGAAGCCTAATTTAAGGCTAGTTGGTATTGAGGAGGGCGTGGAGAAAGAGGTCAATGGTACTGGAAATATACTTCAGGGAATCATCTCAGAGAATTTCCCAAATATCCAGAAGGGCAGGCCCATCCAGATACGAGAAGCTTTTAGAACCCCAAACAGACCTGACCAGAAAAGAACATCGCACCGCCACATTGTGATCCGAACTGGATCAATAGAAACGAAACACAAGATCCTAAAGGCAGCCAGGGTAAAGGGATCAGTAACCTATAAAGGCAAACCAATCAGAATAACCCCAGATTTTTCAGCAGAGACCATGCAAGCACGAAGTGACTGGAAGCATATATGTCATGCCCTTCAAACAAATAACTACCAACCAAGAATACTGTAGCCAGCTAAGCTCTCATTCATAACCGAGGGAACAATAAAAACATTCCATTCCAAGAAAAAGCTGCAACAATGTGTCGAAACAAAACCAACACTACAGAGAATTCTCAAAGATGCTCTATACGTAGAAAACCAAAATAAATGCAATATAGGGAAAGAAATGGCACCTAAACAGCATACCATCTAAGGACCACAAGAACTGTGAAGACACAGGCCCTACTAAAAAGCTTTTAAAAATGGTAGGAACTAATAAATATCTCTCAATCCTACCTCTCAATATCAATGGACTTAACTCTCCAATTAAACGGCATAGGCTGTCTAGTTGGATCAAAAAGCAAGAGCCATCGTTCTGCTGTCTTCAAGAGACACATCTTACCCAAAAACAATCATCTTTTGAAAGTGAGAGGTTGGAATAAACTCTATCAAGCTAACTGCCCCCATAAACAGGCTGGAGTTGCCATCCTCATATCAGATACAATAGACTTCAAACTAAAATTAGTAAGAAAAGACAAAGAAGGTTACTACATACTACTAAAGGGATCTTTCCTCCAGGAAGACATAACGATCCTAAATATTTACACACCCAATCCTGGAGCTGCAAGCTTAATCAAGCAAACTTTACTTACACTAAAACCATACATAGATCGAAATACAGTGATTGTTGGTGAGTTTAACACAGCACTCTCACCTATGGACAGATCAACAAGGCAAAAACTCAACAGAGAATCCTTAGAACTGAACCACGATATAGACCAACTAGATATAACAGACATCTGCAGAATATTCCACCCATTAAGACCACAATATTCGTTTTTCTCAGCAGCACATGGAACATTTTCCAAAATAGACCACATCTTAGGCCATAAAACAAACCTGGACAGATTGAGAAACACTGAAATTATTCCATGCACACTCTCAGACCATAAAGGCATCAAATTGGAACTGAACACTCATCTCCACCAACGAAAACCCTGTAACTCATGGAGACTGAACAACACATTGTTGAATCAAAAACAATGGGTAATCGAAGAGATCAGAACAGATATCCAACTGTTTGTGAAATTTAACAATAAGGAGCACACAAATATCAACTCCTTAAGGACACAACAAAGGCAGTACTTAGAGGAAAATTTATAGCGCTGAGTGCCTACAACAGCAAGTTGGAAAAATGGCAAACCAACTAGTTAATGTCTCACCTTAACCTCCTGGGAAAAGAGCAACAAACCAACCCTAAACCCATTAGGAGAAAGGAAATTATTAAAATCAAAGCAGAATTAAATGATTTGGAATAAAAAAAACTGTAGAAAAATCAACAATACAAGGAGTTGGTTCTTTGAAAGAATTAACAAAATTGACAAGCCCTTAGCAAATCTTACCAAAAAAAGAAGAGAGCATATCGAAATAAACAAAATCGCAGATGAAAATGGTAATATCATGACAGAAATTACCAAGATCCAGAATATCATGAGGGAATACTTCTCAAACCTTTATGTCAATAAATTTAAGAATCTAGAAGAAATGGATGAATTCCTAGAAAATATTAAGATACCACACTGAACCCAGAAGAGCTAACCCAACTCAACAGGCCTATTTCAAGCTCTGAAATAGAAATGGAAATTAGACAACTTCCACTTAAAAAGAGCCCAGGGCCAGATAGATTCACAGCTGATTTCTATAAGGTCTTCAAAGCAGAGCTCACACCAATACTCCTCAAGCTCTTCAACGAAATTGAAAATGACGGTTTTTTACCAAACGCATTCTGTGAAGCCAGTATATCCCTCATCCCCAAACCAGACAGAGATTCATCAAAGAAAGAGCAATATGGACCCATTTCTTTGATGAACATCGATGCAAAACTTCTCAACAAAATACTTGCCAACCGTCTACAATAACTCATCACAAAAAATATACACTATGATCAAACTGGATTCATCACAGGGAGGCAAAGCTGGTTCAACATACACAAATCAATTAATATAATTCGACACATCAACAGGAGCAAGGACAAAAATCACATGATTGTCTCAAAAGATCCGGAAAAGGCATTTGACAAGATCCAAAACCCCTTTATGTTAAAAGATGTGGAGAAACTAGGAATCCATGGAACATTTCTCAATGTAATAAAGGCTGTGTATGAGAAACCCACTGCCAGTATTATACTTAATGGTGAAAATCTAAAGCCATTCCCTCTAAAATCGGGAACGAGACAAGGATGCCCACTCTCTCCACTCCTTTTTAACATAGTACTAGAATTCCTAGGCAGTGCAAGAAGGTAAGAAGCAAGCATAAAGGGGATCCAAGTAGGGAAAGAGGAAATAAAACTATCCCTCTTTGCAGATGACATGATTCTGTATTTAAAGAATCCTATAGACTCTACTCCCAAGCTCCTTGAGCTGATTCAAAGCTTTGGAAGGGTAGCAGGCCATATAATCAACCCTCGCAAATCAACTGCCTTCCTTTACGCCAACAGAGAGAGGAATGAGGCAATAATCAGGAAAGAAACTCCTTTCACAATAGCCTCAAAGAAAATAAAGTACCTAGGAATTAGCTTAACTAAGAATGTAAAGGACCGTTTAGATGAAAACTTTAAAACGCCAAAAAGGAAATTAAAGGAGAACTAAGGAAATGGAAAAACCTCCCATGCTCCTGGATTGGAAGAATCAACATTGTGAAAATGACAATCTTGCCTAGGGCTATCTACAAATTCAATGCGATACCCATCAACATCCCAATGTCATTCTTTAAAGAAATAGAAGAGGCAATTCAAAATTTCATATGGAATAATAAAAGACCCCGTAAGCAAAAACACTTCTTAGCTGAAATAACAGCGCTGGAGGAATTTCAATTCCAAACTTTAGACTCTATTACAGAGCTATAATTCTCAAAACAGCTTGGTACGGGCACAAGAACAGGCCTGAAGTCCAATGGAATAGAACTGCGGACCCAGATATTAAACCACAGACCTATGGCCACCTAATCTTTGACAAGGGAGCCAAAAAAATAGAATGGACGAAAGATAGCCTCTTGAACAAGTTGTGCTGGCAGAACTGGTTAAGCACCTGCAGAAAACTAAAGTTGGATCCTTCTTTGTCACCTTGCACTAGAATTAACTCCAAATGGATCAAAGACCTGGAGGTAAAAGCTGACACACTGAAAAGTTTACAGGAAGGAATAGGAGATACACTAGGCCTCCTTGGCACAGGTCGAAACTTTCTTAATAAGGACCAAGAATCACAACAAATCAGAGAAAGGCTGGATAAGTGGGACTGCATTAAACTGCAGAGCTTTTGTATGGCAACGGATATAGCTAATAAACTAATCAGGAAGCCTACAGAGTGGGAGAAGATCTTCACCAACCAAACAACGGACAAAGGCCTCATATCTAAAATATATCAACAACTCAAAAAATTGAATCACTCCAAAACTAACCTCCAAAGTAACACCCATCCCATTAAAAAATGGGCCAAAGACTTAAAGAGAGTCTTCTCTGAAGAAGAAACAAAAATGGCCTATAGACACATGAAGAAATGCTCAACATCTGGTCATAAAAGAAATGCAAACTAAACAACTCTAAGATTCCACCTCACTCCAGTTAGAATGGCCAGGATCAGGAAAACGAATGACAACAGATGCTGGAGGGGATGTGGCCAGGAGGGATCACTACTACACTGTTGGTGGGAGTGCAAACTCGTTCAATCACTATGGAAAGCAGTGTGGCAGTGCCTCAAAAGACTAAACATAGAACTCCCCTATGACCCAGCAATTCCACTACTTGGCATTTACCCAACAATCCAGAAACAAGGGCATACTAAACCCACTAGCACAACAATGTTCATTGCAGCACTATTCACCATAGCAAAGATATGGAACCAACCCAGATGTCCCTCAGTTGATGAGTGGATCAACAAGTTGTGGTATTTGTACACAATGGAATTCTATGCTGCTGTCAGAAAGAATGACATCGCCCCATTTGTTAGGAAATGGAAAGACTTAGAACAAATCATATTAAGTGAAGTAAGCCAGACTCAAAGGAACTTAGGCTCAGTGGTTTCCCTCATTCGTCATAATCAGTAGAAACCTTGGGCTCTACTAGCAGAGATTTGCAATAGAGCAAAAGGCCATATATAAGGCCATATAATGTGAAGCTAATTGAAAGGACCTCCAGGATATTGAAACAAAAGCCACATAATGAATGATTGTTGTCCTTAATGTACTATGTTGTCTCTCATCTCCTTTGCTGTCCCTTGGTTACCCCATATTAGTATAGTATCTCACTTTGTTATCTGATATATTGAATTTATTTGTATTGGGATATTTGAAATTTGATAGGGAAGGGGGGAAAACCAAGACGGGTGGGGCGTGTGGGGTTGGAGGGAAATGGGTACCAACACATG
Source organism: Megascapheus bottae (assembly GCF_031878675.1). NCBI lineage: Eukaryota > Metazoa > Chordata > Mammalia > Rodentia > Geomyidae > Megascapheus > Megascapheus bottae. Next base: position 132,099 of record NW_028327531.1, on the reverse strand, counting down.
TGAAAGGGTATCAATGTATGTGAATTAATGCACCTTCTACCTGGCAAATATCATGTAACCCTTTTACTAATTACAATAAAAAGAATTTAAGAAAAAAAGAAAGTTGTAGTGTGTGGGGATGATGATGGGGTCAAATACATTTCTTCTTAGAACTATACCTCATCTGGTTGCCCTGGATTTTCCTGGCCTTCTTCTTAGAGAAAGGCCTGTTATACTGGATTTGTGGCTTGGCAATGACCTAGCATGTACATCTTCGAGTAAGACATCCACAACATCCATGCCTGAGGCTCGAGTTTCCTGACCTTTGGCAACAGCTCAGCAACATCTTTCTTCCTCCTGAGCCACAGGCCAAGTGAGCTGGCTTGAGTTGGCTGTTAGTTACAGTGGCTTGGTTACCAGGGTTCCATATTCTGTTCCATTGTGAGGGAGGCAGGGTCACCTTTCAGGGCCCAATGACCAAAGGTCCTTGCTCACAGAAGACCTCACCAAAGACATACTGGAGGCTGAATCTCTCCTCCAATCTCACAATATACATGTGGATGTAGTAAACAGCACACCTTATTTGTCCAATCCCAATGTCTTCCACTAGGCCCAACTACCAGTCTGCTCTCAGGCTCAAGGAGCCTTTCTTAGGTAAGATCCAAACTTAAGGGTCAATATTGCCCTCATCCTTTACAAAACATTAGCTTCACAGTGCCTTCTCTGCCTGCATTTTGCCCCTTGTCGAATTTGTTTTTTGTTTTTGCTAGTCTTGGGACTTGACCTCAGAGTGTGAACATTGTTCTTGGGCTTTCTTTAGGCTTTAGCTGTCCCACCGAGCCACAGCACCACTTGCAGCGTTTTCTATGTATGTGGTAATGAGGAATCAAACCTGAGTCTTTTTGCGTGGTAGCCAAGGACTCTACCACTAGGTCAAACACACAGGGCATCTTGCACATATTTTTGACGTCAATCTACTAGGATATTATTAGGTTTCTGTATCCTAATCAATTTTTTCCTGATGATTAGCTTTGCTGTCATGTGTAAAAAATGCAAGAGGGAAAAACACAGAAGAATTAGTGAAATTAAAAAAAAGCATTACACACATAGATAAGTGTTCATTCTTTGTAGGAGAAAGGATATTTTGATATGATGATGACTTTATAATTACTATGTCAGGGTTGAGAGTTTGGCATAGTGGTAGAGTGCTTGCCTAGCATCCATGAAGATCTGGGTTTGATTGCTCAGTATCACATAGATAGAAAACCTAGATGTGGCACTGTGGCTCAAGTGGCAGAGGGCTACTCTTGAGAAAACCCGAGGACAGTGCTCAGGCCCTGAATTCAAGCCCCAAGACTGGCAGAAAAATAAAAGAAAATAAAAATGCTTTTACGAGCTAATTCACTCACAGCATTTGCTTCTGAAATCTTCGCTTCTGCATCTTGTGAAATACCCCTTTCCCTCAACGTAGACAAGAAAAACAGATCCATCCCATGGTCCACTGTGAGGCCACTGGTTGGGCTAAGGACTAGTCGTCCAGCAACACATAAGTTTTATTCTAATAGTTTCCAAAATTTGTACTGACATATGCTACCTACTTACCAACTTAGCTCAGTTATCCTTATGCTATACCTTTTCTTCATTACTACAATATTCTTACACTCCTACGTTAATCCTCTTGTACCTCCCCTGACCTCTCTCACTCTTTTTTTCTATCTTGGACCTCTGCTCGTCTTTCAACCCTTATACTGCACGGATCTACACTTGATGGCTGTTGGACAATATTGTATATGTAGGTGGTTAATTATTCTCTAGGCTCAGAGGGACTTGAAGACAATAGAGATTGGATTGAGAGGTTTATTGTTTTGGGTATAAATCACTTATCAGTGGTTGTATTAGACTGGTCTGTAAGTGCACAAAAAGAAAGAGTGATAATACCAATCAAAACTTGTGAACATCTAGTGTCTGCCAGCTACAGAGGTCTAGGTTGGTTATATCTGAAAAACTATAATCGTATTTAGTAGTAATCTTGCTCCCATTTTCAAATGGGCAGAACAAGAAACTCAAGAAAAATGTCAAATCAAGAAACAACATCCCCCACCCAATGTAAACAGACAATGGAACAGTCACTGGCAAACCTAGAGGAGAGTCTTCCAAGTGCTACACAAATGCAATTGATAAACATCATTAATGAAAAATGTGAAAATATAAAGAAAGAGTTAATGGAGGAAGCCATAGCTGAACAAGAGGAAACCATAAACAAGGTGATAAGTGAAAAAGAAGAAGCCATAAAGGAGGCCATAATAAAGGTTTTTCAAAGAAAGATGGATGAATTCATAAAATCCACAAATAAAAACGTGACCAAACTCCAGCAAATGTCCAAAGAAAATAAAGCTACTGAGCTAACCACTCAAAAGGAAATCAAGGAGATAAAGAAATCCATTCATGATCTAAAACAAGAGATGCAAGGCATCAAAAGTGAGCAATTAGAAGCAAGGGAGATGAAAAATAAAGTAGATAGCTTTGATAGCAGGTTAGACAATGCAGAGGAGAGAATTTCCGGGGCTGAAGATAATTTAGGTATTATAGAGAAAGAACAGAAAATGAGTCAATCCAAATCTAGGAAATATGAGAGAGCGCTTCAGGAGGTCCAAGATACAATTAGGAAGCCTAATTTAAGGCTAGTTGGTATTGAGGAGGGCGTGGAGAAAGAGGTCAATGGTACTGGAAATATACTTCAGGGAATCATCTCAGAGAATTTCCCAAATATCCAGAAGGGCAGGCCCATCCAGATACGAGAAGCTTTTAGAACCCCAAACAGACCTGACCAGAAAAGAACATCGCACCGCCACATTGTGATCCGAACTGGATCAATAGAAACGAAACACAAGATCCTAAAGGCAGCCAGGGAAAAGGGATCAGTAACCTATAAAGGCAAACCAATCAGAATAACCCCAGATTTTTCAGCAGAGACCATGCAAGCACGAAGTGACTGGAAGCATATATGTCATGCCCTTCAAACAAATAACTACCAACCAAGAATACTGTAGCCAGCTAAGCTCTCATTCATAACCGAGGGAACAATAAAAACATTCCATTCCAAGAAAAAGCTGCAACAATGTGTCGAAACAAAACCAACACTACAGAGAATTCTCAAAGATGCTCTATACGTAGAAAACCAAAATAAATGCAATATAGGGAAAGAAATGGCACCTAAACAGCATACCATCTAAGGACCACAAGAACTGTGAAGACACAGGCCCTACTAAAAAGCTTTTAAAAATGGTAGGAACTAATAAATATCTCTCAATCCTACCTCTCAATATCAATGGACTTAACTCTCCAATTAAACGGCATAGGCTGTCTAGTTGGATCAAAAAGCAAGAGCCATCGTTCTGCTGTCTTCAAGAGACACATCTTACCCAAAAACAATCATCTTTTGAAAGTGAGAGGTTGGAATAAACTCTATCAAGCTAACTGCCCCCATAAACAGGCTGGAGTTGCCATCCTCATATCAGATACAATAGACTTCAAACTAAAATTAGTAAGAAAAGACAAAGAAGGTTACTACATACTACTAAAGGGATCTTTCCTCCAGGAAGACATAACGATCCTAAATATTTACACACCCAATCCTGGAGCTGCAAGCTTAATCAAGCAAACTTTACTTACACTAAAACCATACATAGATCGAAATACAGTGATTGTTGGTGAGTTTAACACAGCACTCTCACCTATGGACAGATCAACAAGGCAAAAACTCAACAGAGAATCCTTAGAACTGAACCACGATATAGACCAACTAGATATAACAGACATCTGCAGAATATTCCACCCATTAAGACCACAATATTCGTTTTTCTCAGCAGCACATGGAACATTTTCCAAAATAGACCACATCTTAGGCCATAAAACAAACCTGGACAGATTGAGAAACACTGAAATTATTCCATGCACACTCTCAGACCATAAAGGCATCAAATTGGAACTGAACACTCATCTCCACCAACGAAAACCCTGTAACTCATGGAGACTGAACAACACATTGTTGAATCAAAAACAATGGGTAATCGAAGAGATCAGAACAGATATCCAACTGTTTGTGAAATTTAACAATAAGGAGCACACAAATATCAACTCCTTAAGGACACAACAAAGGCAGTACTTAGAGGAAAATTTATAGCGCTGAGTGCCTACAACAGCAAGTTGGAAAAATGGCAAACCAACTAGTTAATGTCTCACCTTAACCTCCTGGGAAAAGAGCAACAAACCAACCCTAAACCCATTAGGAGAAAGGAAATTATTAAAATCAAAGCAGAATTAAATGATTTGGAATAAAAAAAACTGTAGAAAAATCAACAATACAAGGAGTTGGTTCTTTGAAAGAATTAACAAAATTGACAAGCCCTTAGCAAATCTTACCAAAAAAAGAAGAGAGCATATCGAAATAAACAAAATCGCAGATGAAAATGGTAATATCATGACAGAAATTACCAAGATCCAGAATATCATGAGGGAATACTTCTCAAACCTTTATGTCAATAAATTTAAGAATCTAGAAGAAATGGATGAATTCCTAGAAAATATTAAGATACCACACTGAACCCAGAAGAGCTAACCCAACTCAACAGGCCTATTTCAAGCTCTGAAATAGAAATGGAAATTAGACAACTTCCACTTAAAAAGAGCCCAGGGCCAGATAGATTCACAGCTGATTTCTATAAGGTCTTCAAAGCAGAGCTCACACCAATACTCCTCAAGCTCTTCAACGAAATTGAAAATGACGGTTTTTTACCAAACGCATTCTGTGAAGCCAGTATATCCCTCATCCCCAAACCAGACAGAGATTCATCAAAGAAAGAGCAATATGGACCCATTTCTTTGATGAACATCGATGCAAAACTTCTCAACAAAATACTTGCCAACCGTCTACAATAACTCATCACAAAAAATATACACTATGATCAAACTGGATTCATCACAGGGAGGCAAAGCTGGTTCAACATACACAAATCAATTAATATAATTCGACACATCAACAGGAGCAAGGACAAAAATCACATGATTGTCTCAAAAGATCCGGAAAAGGCATTTGACAAGATCCAAAACCCCTTTATGTTAAAAGATGTGGAGAAACTAGGAATCCATGGAACATTTCTCAATGTAATAAAGGCTGTGTATGAGAAACCCACTGCCAGTATTATACTTAATGGTGAAAATCTAAAGCCATTCCCTCTAAAATCGGGAACGAGACAAGGATGCCCACTCTCTCCACTCCTTTTTAACATAGTACTAGAATTCCTAGGCAGTGCAAGAAGGTAAGAAGCAAGCATAAAGGGGATCCAAGTAGGGAAAGAGGAAATAAAACTATCCCTCTTTGCAGATGACATGATTCTGTATTTAAAGAATCCTATAGACTCTACTCCCAAGCTCCTTGAGCTGATTCAAAGCTTTGGAAGGGTAGCAGGCCATATAATCAACCCTCGCAAATCAACTGCCTTCCTTTACGCCAACAGAGAGAGGAATGAGGCAATAATCAGGAAAGAAACTCCTTTCACAATAGCCTCAAAGAAAATAAAGTACCTAGGAATTAGCTTAACTAAGAATGTAAAGGACCGTTTAGATGAAAACTTTAAAATGCCAAAAAGGAAATTAAAGGAGAACTAAGGAAATGGAAAAACCTCCCATGCTCCTGGATTGGAAGAATCAACATTGTGAAAATGACAATCTTGCCTAGGGCTATCTACAAATTCAATGCGATACCCATCAACATCCCAATGTCATTCTTTAAAGAAATAGAAGAGGCAATTCAAAATTTCATATGGAATAATAAAAGACCCCGTAAGCAAAAACACTTCTTAGCTGAAATAACAGCGCTGGAGGAATTTCAATTCCAAACTTTAGACTCTATTACAGAGCTATAATTCTCAAAACAGCTTGGTACGGGCACAAGAACAGGCCTGAAGTCCAATGGAATAGAACTGCGGACCCAGATATTAAACCACAGACCTATGGCCACCTAATCTTTGACAAGGGAGCCAAAAAAATAGAATGGACGAAAGATAGCCTCTTGAACAAGTTGTGCTGGCAGAACTGGTTAAGCACCTGCAGAAAACTAAAGTTGGATCCTTCTTTGTCACCTTGCACTAGAATTAACTCCAAATGGATCAAAGACCTGGAGGTAAAAGCTGACACACTGAAAAGTTTACAGGAAGGAATAGGAGATACACTAGGCCTCCTTGGCACAGGTCGAAACTTTCTTAATAAGGACCAAGAATCACAACAAATCAGAGAAAGGCTGGATAAGTGGGACTGCATTAAACTGCAGAGCTTTTGTATGGCAACGGATATAGCTAATAAACTAATCAGGAAGCCTACAGAGTGGGAGAAGATCTTCACCAACCAAACAACGGACAAAGGCCTCATATCTAAAATATATCAACAACTCAAAAAATTGAATCACTCCAAAACTAACCTCCAAAGTAACACCCATCCCATTAAAAAATGGGCCAAAGACTTAAAGAGAGTCTTCTCTGAAGAAGAAACAAAAATGGCCTATAGACACATGAAGAAATGCTCAACATCTGGTCATAAAAGAAATGCAAACTAAACAACTCTAAGATTCCACCTCACTCCAGTTAGAATGGCCAGGATCAGGAAAACGAATGACAACAGATGCTGGAGGGGATGTGGCCAGGAGGGATCACTACTACACTGTTGGTGGGAGTGCAAACTCGTTCAATCACTATGGAAAGCAGTGTGGCAGTGCCTCAAAAGACTAAACATAGAACTCCCCTATGACCCAGCAATTCCACTACTTGGCATTTACCCAACAATCCAGAAACAAGGGCATACTAAACCCACTAGCACAACAATGTTCATTGCAGCACTAGTCACCATAGCAAAGATATGGAACCAACCCAGATGTCCCTCAGTTGATGAGTGGATCAACAAGTTGTGGTATTTGTACACAATGGAATTCTATGCTGCTGTCAGAAAGAATGACATCGCCCCATTTGTTAGGAAATGGAAAGACTTAGAACAAATCATATTAAGTGAAGTAAGCCAGACTCAAAGGAACTTAGGCTCAGTGGTTTCCCTCATTCGTCATAATCAGTAGAAACCTTGGGCTCTACTAGCAGAGATTTGCAATGGAGCAAAAGGCCATATATAAGGCCATATAATGTGAAGCTAATTGAAAGGACCTCCAGGATATTGAAACAAAAGCCACATAATGAATGATTGTTGTCCTTAATGTACTATGTTGTCTCTCATCTCCTTTGCTGTCCCTTGGTTACCCCATATTAGTATAGTATCTCACTTTGTTATCTGATATATTGAATTTATTTGTATTGGGATATTTGAAATTTGATAGGGAAGGGGGGAAAACCAAGACGGGTGGGGCGTGTGGGGTTGGAGGGAAATGGGTACCAACACATGTGAAAGGGTATCAATGTATGTGAATTAATGCACCTTCTACCTGGCAAATATCATGTAACCCTTTTACTAATTACAATAAAAAGAATTTAAAAAAAAAGAAAGTTGTAGTGTGTGGGGATGATGATGGGGTCAAATACATTTCTTCTTAGAACTATACCTCATCTGGTTGCCCTGGATTTTCCTGGCCTTCTTCTTAGAGAAAGGCCTGTTATACTGGATTTGTGGCTTGGCAATGACCTAGCATGTACATCTTCGAGTAAGACATCCACAACATCCATGCCTGAGGCTCGAGTTTCCTGACCTTTGGCAACAGCTCAGCAACATCTTTCTTCCTCCTGAGCCACAGGCCAAGTGAGCTGGCTTGAGTTGGCTGTTAGTTACAGTGGCTTGGTTACCAGGGTTCCATATTCTGTTCCATTGTGAGGGAGGCAGGGTCACCTTTCAGGGCCCAATGACCAAAGGTCCTTGCTCACAGAAGACCTCACCAAAGACATACTGGAGGCTGAATCTCTCCTCCAATCTCACAATATACATGTGGATGTAGTAAACAGCACACCTTATTTGTCCAATCCCAATGTCTTCCACTAGGCCCAACTACCAGTCTGCTCTCAGGCTCAAGGAGCCTTTCTTAGGTAAGATCCAAACTTAAGGGTCAATATTGCCCTCATCCTTTACAAAACATTAGCTTCACAGTGCCTTCTCTGCCTGCATTTTGCCCCTTGTCGAATTTGTTTTTTGTTTTTGCTAGTCTTGGGACTTGACCTCAGAGTGTGAACATTGTTCTTGGGCTTTCTTTAGGCTTTAGCTGTCCCACCGAGCCACAGCACCACTTGCAGCGTTTTCTATGTATGTGGTAATGAGGAATCAAACCTGAGTCTTTTTGCGTGGTAGCCAAGGACTCTACCACTAGGTCAAACACACAGGGCATCTTGCACATATTTTTGACGTCAATCTACTAGGATATTATTAGGTTTCTGTATCCTAATCAATTTTTTCCTGATGATTAGCTTTGCTGTCATGTGTAAAAAATGCAAGAGGGAAAAACACAGAAGAATTAGTGAAATTAAAAAAAAGCATTACACACATAGATAAGTGTTCATTCTTTGTAGGAGAAAGGATATTTTGATATGATGATGACTTTATAATTACTATGTCAGGGTTGAGAGTTTGGCATAGTGGTAGAGTGCTTGCCTAGCATCCATGAAGATCTGGGTTTGATTGCTCAGTATCACATAGATAGAAAACCTAGATGTGGCACTGTGGCTCAAGTGGCAGAGGGCTACTCTTGAGAAAACCCGAGGACAGTGCTCAGGCCCTGAATTCAAGCCCCAAGACTGGCAGAAAAATAAAAGAAAATAAAAATGCTTTTACGAGCTAATTCACTCACAGCATTTGCTTCTGAAATCTTCGCTTCTGCATCTTGTGAAATACCCCTTTCCCTCAACGTAGACAAGAAAAACAGATCCATCCCATGGTCCACTGTGAGGCCACTGGTTGGGCTAAGGACTAGTCGTCCAGCAACACATAAGTTTTATTCTAATAGTTTCCAAAATTTGTACTGACATATGCTACCTACTTACCAACTTAGCTCAGTTATCCTTATGCTATACCTTTTCTTCATTACTACAATATTCTTACACTCGTACGTTAATCCTCTTGTACCTCCCCTGACCTCTCTCACTCTTTTTTTCTATCTTGGACCTCTGCTCGTCTTTCAACCCTTATACTGCACGGATCTACACTTGATGGCTGTTGGACAATATTGTATATGTAGGTGGTTAATTATTCTCTAGGCTCAGAGGGACTTGAAGACAATAGAGATTGGATTGAGAGGTTTATTGTTTTGGGTATAAATCACTTATCAGTGGTTGTATTAGACTGGTCTGTAAGTGCACAAAAAGAAAGAGTGATAATACCAATCAAAACTTGTGAACATCTAGTGTCTGCCAGCTACAGAGGTCTAGGTTGGTTATATCTGAAAAAGTATATTCGTATTTAGTAGTAATCTTGCTCCCATTTTCAAATGGGCAGAACAAGAAACTCAAGAAAAATGTCAAATCAAGAAACAACATCCCCCACCCAATGTAAACAGACAATGGAACAGTCACTGGCAAACCTAGAGGAGAGTCTTCCAAGTGCTACACAAATGCAATTGATAAACATCATTAATGAAAAATGTGAAAATATAAAGAAAGAGTTAATGGAGGAAGCCATAGCTGAACAAGAGGAAACCATAAACAAGGTGATAAGTGAAAAAGAAGAAGCCATAAAGGAGGCCATAATAAAGGTTTTTCAAAGAAAGATGGATGAATTCATAAAATCCACAAATAAAAACGTGACCAAACTCCAGCAAATGTCCAAAGAAAATAAAGCTACTGAGCTAACCACTCAAAAGGAAATCAAGGAGATAAAGAAATCCATTCATGATCTAAAACAAGAGATGCAAGGCATCAAAAGTGAGCAATTAGAAGCAAGGGAGATGAAAAATAAAGTAGATAGCTTTGATAGCAGGTTAGACAATGCAGAGGAGAGAATTTCCGGGGCTGAAGATAATTTAGGTATTATAGAGAAAGAACAGAAAATGAGTCAATCCAAATCTAGGAAATATGAGAGAGCGCTTCAGGAGGTCCAAGATACAATTAGGAAGCCTAATTTAAGGCTAGTTGGTATTGAGGAGGGCGTGGAGAAAGAGGTCAATGGTACTGGAAATATACTTCAGGGAATCATCTCAGAGAATTTCCCAAATATCCAGAAGGGCAGGCCCATCCAGATACGAGAAGCTTTTAGAACCCCAAACAGACCTGACCAGAAAAGAACATCGCACCGCCACATTGTGATCCGAACTGGATCAATAGAAACGAAATACAAGATCCTAAAGGCAGCCAGGGAAAAGGGATCAGTAACCTATAAAGGCAAACCAATCAGAATAACCCCAGATTTTTCAGCAGAGACCATGCAAGCACGAAGTGACTGGAAGCATATATGTCATGCCCTTCAAACAAATAACTACCAACCAAGAATACTGTAGCCAGCTAAGCTCTCATTCATAACCGAGGGAACAATAAAAACATTCCATTCCAAGAAAAAGCTGCAACAATGTGTCGAAACAAAACCAACACTACAGAGAATTCTCAAAGATGCTCTATACGTAGAAAACCAAAATAAATGCAATATAGGGAAAGAAATGGCACCTAAACAGCATACCATCTAAGGACCACAAGAACTGTGAAGACACAGGCCCTACTAAAAAGCTTTTAAAAATGGTAGGAACTAATAAATATCTCTCAATCCTACCTCTCAATATCAATGGACTTAACTCTCCAATTAAACGGCATAGGCTGTCTAGTTGGATCAAAAAGCAAGAGCCATCGTTCTGCTGTCTTCAAGAGACACATCTTACCCAAAAACAATCATCTTTTGAAAGTGAGAGGTTGGAATAAACTCTATCAAGCTAACTGCCCCCATAAACAGGCTGGAGTTGCCATCCTCATATCAGATACAATAGACTTCAAACTAAAATTAGTAAGAAAAGACAAAGAAGGTTACTACATACTACTAAAGGGATCTTTCCTCCAGGAAGACCTAACGATCCTAAATATTTACACACCCAATCCTGGAGCTGCAAGCTTAATCAAGCAAACTTTACTTACACTGAAACCATACATAGATCGAAATACAGTGATTGTTGGTGAGTTTAACACAGCACTCTCACCTATGGACAGATCAACAAGGCAAAAACTCAACAGAGAATCCTTAGAACTGAACCACGATATAGACCAACTAGATATAACAGACATCTGCAGAATATTCCACCCATTAAGACCACAATATTCGTTTTTCTCAGCAGCACATGGAACATTTTCCAAAATAGACCACATCTTAGGCCATAAAACAAACCTGGACAGATTGAGAAACACTGAAATTATTCCATGCACACTCTCAGACCATAAAGGCATCAAATTGGAACTGAACACTCATCTCCACCAACGAAAACCCTGTAACTCATGGAGACTGAACAACACATTGTTGAATCAAAAACAATGGGTAATCGAAGAGATCAGAACAGATATCCAACTGTTTGTGAAATTTAACAATAAGGAGCACACAAATATCAACTCCTTAAGGACACAACAAAGGCAGTACTTAGAGGAAAATTTATAGCGCTGAGTGCCTACAACAGCAAGTTGGAAAAATGGCAAACCAACTAGTTAATGTCTCACCTTAACCTCCTGGGAAAAGAGCAACAAACCAACCCTAAACCCATTAGGAGAAAGGAAATTATTAAAATCAAAGCAGAATTAAATGATTTGGAATAAAAAAAACTGTAGAAAAATCAACAATACAAGGAGTTGGTTCTTTGAAAGAATTAACAAAATTGACAAGCCCTTAGCAAATCTTACCAAAAAAAGAAGAGAGCATATCGAAATAAACAAAATCGCAGATGAAAATGGTAATATCATGACAGAAATTACCAAGATCCAGAATATCATGAGGGAATACTTCTCAAACCTTTATGTCAATAAATTTAAGAATCTAGAAGAAATGGATGAATTCCTAGAAAATATTAAGATACCACATTGAACCCAGAAGAGCTAACCCAACTCAACAGGCCTATTTCAAGCTCTGAAATAGAAATGGAAATTAGACAACTTCCACTTAAAAAGAGCCCAGGGCCAGATGGATTCACAGCTGATTTCTATAAGGTCTTCAAAGCAGAGCTCACACCAATACTCCTCAAGCTCTTCAACGAAATTGAAAATGACGGTTTTTTACCAAACGCATTCTGTGAAGCCAGTATATCCCTCATCCCCAAACCAGACAGAGATTCATCAAAGAAAGAGCAATATGGACCCATTTCTTTGATGAACATCGATGCAAAACTTCTCAACAAAATACTTGCCAACCGTCTACAATAACTCATCACAAAAAATATACACTATGATCAAACTGGATTCATCACAGGGAGGCAAAGCTGGTTCAACATACACAAATCAATTAATATAATTCGACACATCAACAGGAGCAAGGACAAAAATCACATGATTGTCTCAAAAGATCCGGAAAAGGCATTTGACAAGATCCAAAACCCCTTTATGTTAAAAGATGTGGAGAAACTAGGAATCCATGGAACATTTCTCAATGTAATAAAGGCTGTGTATGAGAAACCCACTGCCAGTATTATACTTAATGGTGAAAATCTAAAGCCATTCCCTCTAAAATCGGGAACGAGACAAGGATGCCCACTCTCTCCACTCCTTTTTAACATAGTACTAGAATTCCTAGGCAGTGCAAGAAGGCAAGAAGCAAGCATAAAGGGGATCCAAGTAGGGAAAGAGGAAATAAAACTATCCCTCTTTGCAGATGACATGATTCTGTATTTAAAGAATCCTATAGACTCTACTCCCAAGCTCCTTGAGCTGATTCAAAGCTTTGGAAGGGTAGCAGGCCATAAAATCAACCCTCGCAAATCAACTGCCTTCCTTTACGCCAACAGAGAGAGGAATGAGGCAATAATCAGGAAAGAAACTCCTTTCACAATAGCCTCAAAGAAAATAAAGTACCTAGGAATTAGCTTAACTAAGAATGTAAAGGACCGTTTAGATGAAAACTTTAAAATGCCAAAAAGGAAATTAAAGGAGAACTAAGGAAATGGAAAAACCATCCATGCTCCTGGATTGGAAAAATCAACATTGTGAAAATGACAATCTTGCCTAGGGCTATCTACAAATTCAATGCGATACCCATCAACATCCCAATGTCATTCTTTAAAGAAATAGAAGAGGCAATTCAAAATTTCATATGGAATAATAAAAGACCCCGTAAGCAAAAACACTTCTTAGCTGAAATAACAGCGCTGGAGGAATTTCAATTCCAAACTTTAGACTCTATTACAGAGCTATAATTCTCAAAACAGCTTGGTACGGGCACAAGAACAGGCCTGAAGTCCAATGGAATAGAACTGCGGACCCAGATATTAAACCACAGACCTATGGCCACCTAATCTTTGACAAGGGAGCCAAAAAAATAGAATGGACGAAAGATAGCCTCTTGAACAAGTTGTGCTGGCAGAACTGGTTAAGCACCTGCAGAAAACTAAAGTTGGATCCTTCTTTGTCACCTTGCACTAGAATTAACTCCAAATGGATCAAAGACCTGGAGGTAAAAGCTGACACACTGAAAAGTTTACAGGAAGGAATAGGAGATACACTAGGCCTCCTTGGCACAGGTCGAAACTTTCTTAATAAGGACCAAGAATCACAACAAATCAGAGAAAGGCTGGATAAGTGGGACTGCATTAAACTGCAGAGCTTTTGTATGGCAACGGATATAGCTAATAAACTAATTAGGAAGCCTACAGAGTGGGAGAAGATCTTCACCAACCAAACAACGGACAAAGGCCTCATATCTAAAATATATCAACAACTCAAAAAATTGAATCACTCCAAAACTAACCTCCAAAGTAACACCCATCCCATTAAAAAATGGGCCAAAGACTTAAAGAGAGTCTTCTCTGAAGAAGAAACAAAAATGGCCTATAGACACATGAAGAAATGCTCAACATCTGGTCATAAAAGAAATGCAAACTAAACAACTCTAAGATTCCACCTCACTCCAGTTAGAATGGCCAGGATCAGGAAAACGAATGACAACAGATGCTGGAGGGGATGTGGCCAGGAGGGATCACTACTACACTGTTGGTGGGAGTGCAAACTCGTTCAATCACTATGGAAAGCAGTGTGGCAGTGCCTCAAAAGACTAAACATAGAACTCCCCTATGACCCAGCAATTCCACTACTTGGCATTTACCCAACAATCCAGAAACAAGGGCATACTAAACCCACTAGCACAACAATGTTCATTGCAGCACTATTCACCATAGCAAAGATATGGAACCAACCCAGATGTCCCTCAGTTGATGAGTGGATCAACAAGTTGTGGTATTTGTACACAATGGAATTCTATGCTGCTGTCAGAAAGAATGACATCGCCCCATTTGTTAGGAAATGGAAAGACTTAGAACAAATCATATTAAGTGAAGTAAGCCAGACTCAAAGGAACTTAGGCTCAGTGGTTTCCCTCATTCGTCATAATCAGTAGAAACCTTGGGCTCTACTAGCAGAGATTTGCAATAGAGCAAAAGGCCATATATAAGGCCATATAATGTGAAGCTAATTGAAAGGACCTCCAGGATATTGAAACAAAAGCCACATAATGAATGATTGTTGTCCTTAATGTACTATGTTGTCTCTCATCTCCTTTGCTGTCCCTTGGTTACCCCATATTAGTATAGTATCTCACTTTGTTATCTGATATATTGAATTTATTTGTATTGGGATATTTGAAATTTGATAGGGAAGGGGGGAAAACCAAGACGGGTGGGGCGTGTGGGGTTGGAGGGAAATGGGTACCAACACATGTGAAAGGGTATCAATGTATGTGAATTAATGCACCTTCTACCTGGCAAATATCATGTAACCCTTTTACTAATTACAATAAAAAGAATTAAAAAGAAAAGAAAGTTGTAGTGTGTGGGGATGATGATGGGGTCAAATACATTTCTTCTTAGAACTATACCTCATCTGGTTGCCCTGGATTTTCCTGGCCTTCTTCTTAGAGAAAGGCCTGTTATACTGGATTTGTGGCTTGGCAATGACCTAGCATGTACATCTTCGAGTAAGACATCCACAACATCCATGCCTGAGGCTTGAGTTTCCTGACCTTTGGCAACAGCTCAGCAACATCTTTCTTCCTCCTGAGCCACAGGCCAAGTGAGCTGGCTTGAGTTGGCTGTTAGTTACAGTGGCTTGGTTACCAGGGTTCCATATTCTGTTCCATTGTGAGGGAGGCAGGGTCACCTTTCAGGGCCCAATGACCAAAGGTCCTTGCTCACAGAAGACCTCACCAAAGACATACTGGAGGCTGAATCTCTCCTCCAATCTCACAATATACATGTGGATGTAGTAAACAGCACATCTTATTTGTCCAATCCCAATGTCTTCCACTAGGCCCAACTACCAGTCTGCTCTCAGGCTCAAGGAGCCTTTCTTAGGTAAGATCCAAACTTAAGGGTCAATATTGCCCTCATCCTTTACAAAACATTAGCTTCACAGTGCCTTCTCTGCCTGCATTTTGCCCCTTGTCGAATTTGTTTTTTGTTTTTGCTAGTCTTGGGACTTGACCTCAGAGTGTGAACATTGTTCTTGGGCTTTCTTTAGGCTTTAGCTGTCCCACCGAGCCACAGCACCACTTGCAGCGTTTTCTATGTATGTGGTAATGAGGAATCAAACCTGAGTCTTTTTGCGTGGTAGCCAAGGACTCTACCACTAGGTCAAACACACAGGGCATCTTGCACATATTTTTGACGTCAATCTACTAGGATATTATTAGGTTTCTGTATCCTAATCAATTTTTTCCTGATGATTAGCTTTGCTGTCATGTGTAAAAAATGCAAGAGGGAAAAACACAGAAGAATTAGTGAAATTAAAAAAAAGCATTACACACATAGATAAGTGTTCATTCTTTGTAGGAGAAAGGATATTTTGATATGATGATGACTTTATAATTACTATGTCAGGGTTGAGAGTTTTCATAGTGGTAGAGTGCTTGCCTAGCATCCATGAAGATCTGGGTTTGATTGCTCAGTATCACATAGATAGAAAACCTAGATGTGGCACTGTGGCTCAAGTGGCAGAGGGCTACTCTTGAGAAAACCCGAGGACAGTGGTCAGGCCCTGAATTCAAGCCCCAAGACTGGCAGAAAAATAAAAGAAAATAAAAATGCTTTTACGAGCTAATTCACTCACAGCATTTGCTTCTGAAATCTTCGCTTCTGCATCTTGTGAAATACCCCTTTCCCTCAACGTAGACAAGAAAAACAGATCCATCCCATGGTCCACTGTGAGGCCACTGGTTGGGCTAAGGACTAGTCGTCCAGCAACACATAAGTTTTTTTCTAATAGTTTCCAAAATTTGTACTGACATATGCTACCTACTTACCAACTTAGCTCAGTTATCCTTATGCTATACCTTTTCTTCATTACTACAATATTCTTACACTCCTACGTTAATCCTCTTGTACCTCCCCTGACCTCTCTCACTCTTTTTTTCTATCTTGGACCTCTGCTCGTCTTTCAACCCTTATACTGCACGGATCTACACTTGATGGCTGTTGGACAATATTGTATATGTAGGTGGTTAATTATTCTCTAGGCTCAGAGGGACTTGAAGACAATAGAGATTGGATTGAGAGGTTATTGTTTTGGGTATAAATCACTTATCAGTGGTTGTATTAGACTGGTCTGTAAGTGCACAAAAAGAAAGAGTGATAATACCAATCAAAACTTGTGAACGTCTAGTGTCTGCCAGCTACAGAGGTCTAGGTTGGTTATATCTGAAAAAGTATATTCGTATTTAGTAGTAATCTTGCTCCCATTTTCAAATGGGCAGAACAAGAAACTCAAGAAAAATGTCAAATCAAGAAACAACATCCCCCACCCAATGTAAACAGACAATGGAACAGTCACTGGCAAACCTAGAGGAGAGTCTTCCAAGTGCTACACAAATGCAATTGATAAACATCATTAATGAAAAATGTGAAAATATAAAGAAAGAGTTAATGGAGGAAGCCATAGCTGAACAAGAGGAAACCATAAACAAGGTGATAAGTGAAAAAGAAGAAGCCATAAAGGAGGCCATAATAAAGGTTTTTCAAAGAAAGATGGATGAATTCATAAAATCCACAAATAAAAACGTGACCAAACTCCAGCAAATGTCCAAAGAAAATAAAGCTACTGAGCTAACCACTCAAAAGGAAATCAAGGAGATAAAGAAATCCATTCATGATCTAAAACAAGAGATGCAAGGCATCAAAAGTGAGCAATTAGAAGCAAGGGAGATGAAAAATGAAGTAGATAGCTTTGATAGCAGTTTAGACAATGCAGAGGAGAGAATTTCCGGGGCTGAAGATAATTTAGGTATTATAGAGAAAGAACAGAAAATGAGTCAATCCAAATCTAGGAAATATGAGAGAGCGCTTCAGGAGGTCCAAGATACAATTAGGAAGCCTAATTTAAGGCTAGTTGGTATTGAGGAGGGCGTGGAGAAAGAGGTCAATGGTACTGGAAATATACTTCAGGGAATCATCTCAGAGAATTTCCCAAATATCCAGAAGGGCAGGCCCATCCAGATACGAGAAGCTTTTAGAACCCCAAACAGACCTGACCAGAAAAGAACATCGCACCGCCACATTGTGATCCGAACTGGATCAATAGAAACGAAACAAAAGATCCTAAAGGCACCCAGGGAAAAGGGATCAGTAACCTATAAAGGCAAACCAATCAGAATAACCCCAGATTTTTCAGCAGAGACCATGCAAGCACGAAGTGACTGGAAGCATATATGTCATGCCCTTAAATCAAATAACTACCAACCAAGAATACTGTAGCCAGCTAAGCTCTCATTCATAACCGAGGGATCAATAAAAACATTCCATTCCAAGAAAAAGCAGCAACAATGTGTCGAAACAAAACCAACACTACAGAGAATTCTCAAAGATGCTCTATACGTAGAAAACCAAAATAAATGCAATATAGGGAAAGAAATGGCACCTAAACAGCATACCATCTAAGGACCACAAGAACTGTGAAGACACAGGCCCTACTAAAAAGCTTTTAAAAATGGTAGGAACTAATAAATATCTCTCAATCCTACCTCTCAATATCAATGGACTTAACTCTCCAATTAAACGGCATAGGCTGTCTAGTTGGATCAAAAAGCAAGAGCCATCGTTCTGCTGTCTTCAAGAGACACATCTTACCCAAAACAATCATCTTTTGAAAGTGAGAGGTTGGAATAAACTCTATCAAGCTAACTGCCCCATAAACAGGCTGGAGTTGCCATCCTCATATCAGATACAATAGACTTCAAACTAAAATTAGTAAGAAAAGACAAAGAAGGTTACTACATACTACTAAAGGGATCTTTCCTCCAGGAAGACATAACGATCCTAAATATTTACACACCCAATCCTGGAGCTGCAAGCTTAATCAAGCAAACTTTACTTACACTGAAACCATACATAGATCGAAATACAGTGATTGTTGGTGAGTTTAACACAGCACTCTCACCTATGGACAGATCAACAAGGCAAAAACTCAACAGAGAATCCTTAGAACTGAACCACGATATAGACCAACTAGATATAACAGACATCTGCAGAATATTCCACCCATTAAGACCACAATATTCGTTTTTCTCAGCAGCACATGGAACATTTTCCAAAATAGACCACATCTTAGGCCATAAAACAAACCTGGACAAATTGAGAAACACTGAAATTATTCCATGCACACTCTCAGACCATAAAGGCATCAAATTGGAACTGAACACTCATCTCCACCAACGAAAACCCTGTAAGTCATGGAGACTGAACAACACATTGTTGAATCAAAAACAATGGGTAATCGAAGAGATCAGAACAGATATCCAACTGTTTGTGAAATTTAACAATAAGGAGCACACAAATATCAACTCCTTAAGGACACAACAAAGGCAGTACTTAGAGGAAAATTTATAGCGCTGAGTGCCTACAACAGCAAGTTGGAAAAATGGCAAACCAACTAGTTAATGTCTCACCTTAACCTCCTGGGAAAAGAGCAACAAACCAACCCTACACCCATTAGGAGAAAGGAAATTATTAAAATCAAAGCAGAATTAAATGATTTGGAATAAAAAAAACTGTAGAAAAATCAACAATACAAGGAGTTGGTTCTTTGAAAGAATTAACAAAATTGACAAGCCCTTAGCAAATCTTACCAAAAAAAGAAGAGAGCATATCGAAATAAACAAAATCGCAGATGAAAATGGTAATATCATGACAGAAATTACCAAGATCCAGAATATCATGAGGGAATACTTCTCAAACCTTTATGTCAATAAATTTAAGAATCTAGAAGAAATGGATGAATTCCTAGAAAATATTAAGATACCACACTGAACCCAGAAGAGCTAACCCAACTCAACAGGCCTATTTCAAGCTCTGAAATAGAAATGGAAATTAGACAACTTCCACTTAAAAAGAGCCCAGGGCCAGATAGATTCACAGCTGATTTCTATAAGGTCTTCAAAGCAGAGCTCACACCAATACTCCTCAAGCTCTTCAACGAAATTGAAAATGACGGTTTTTTACCAAACGCATTCTGTGAAGCCAGTATATCCCTCATCCCCAAACCAGACAGAGATTCATCAAAGAAAGAGCAATATGGACCCATTTCTTTGATGAACATCGATGCAAAACTTCTCAACAAAATACTTGCCAACCGTCTACAATAACTCATCACAAAAAATATACCCTATGATCAAACTGGATTCATCACAGGGAGGCAAAGCTGGTTCAACATACACAAATCAATTAATATAATTCGACACATCAACAGGAGCAAGGACAAAAATCACATGATTGTCTCAAAAGATCCGGAAAAGGCATTTGACAAGATCCAAAACCCCTTTATGTTAAAAGATGTGGAGAAACTAGGAATCCATGGAACATTTCTCAATGTAATAAAGGCTGTGTATGAGAAACCCACTGCCAGTATTATACTTAATGGTGAAAATCTAAAGCCATTCCCTCTAAAATCGGGAACGAGACAAGGATGCCCACTCTCTCCACTCCTTTTTAACATAGTACTAGAATTCCTAGGCAGTGCAAGAAGGCAAGAAGCAAGCATAAAGGGGATCCAAGTAGGGAAAGAGGAAATAAAACTATCCCTCTTTGCAGATGACATGATTCTGTATTTAAAGAATCCTATAGACTCTACTCCCAAGCTCCTTGAGCTGATTCAAAGCTTTGGAAGGGTAGCAGGCCATAAAATCAACCCTCGCAAATCAACTGCCTTCCTTTACGCCAACAGAGAGAGGAATGAGGCAATAATCAGGAAAGAAACTCCTTTCACAATAGCCTCAAAGAAAATAAAGTACCTAGGAATTAGCTTAACTAAGAATGTAAAGGACCGTTTAGATGAAAACTTTAAAACGCCAAAAAGGAAATTAAAGGAGAACTAAGGAAATGGAAAAACCTCCCATGCTCCTGGATTGGAAGAATCAACATTGTGAAAATGACAATCTTGCCTAGGGCTATCTACAAATTCAATGCGATACCCATCAACATCCCAATGTCATTCTTTAAAGAAATAGAAGAGGCAATTCAAAATTTCATATGGAATAATAAAAGACCCCGTAAGCAAAAACACTTCTTAGCTGAAATAACAGCGCTGGAGGAATTTCAATTCCAAACTTTAGACTCTATTACAGAGCTATAATTCTCAAAACAGCTTGGTACGGGCACAAGAACAGGCCTGAAGTCCAATGGAATAGAACTGCGGACCCAGATATTAAACCACAGACCTATGGCCACCTAATCTTTGACAAGGGAGCCAAAAAAATAGAATGGACGAAAGATAGCCTCTTGAACAAGTTGTGCTGGCAGAACTGGTTAAGCACCTGCAGAAAACTAAAGTTGGATCCTTCTTTGTCACCTTGCACTAGAATTAACTCCAAATGGATCAAAGACCTGGAGGTAAAAGCTGACACACTGAAAAGTTTACAGGAAGGAATAGGAGATACACTAGGCCTCCTTGGCACAGGTCGAAACTTTCTTAATAAGGACCAAGAATCACAACAAATCAGAGAAAGGCTGGATAAGTGGGACTGCATTAAACTGCAGAGCTTTTGTATGGCAACGGATATAGCTAATAAACTAATCAGGAAGCCTACAGAGTGGGAGAAGATCTTCACCAACCAAACAACGGACAAAGGCCTCATATCTAAAATATATCAACAACTCAAAAAATTGAATCACTCCAAAACTAACCTCCAAAGTAACACCCATCCCATTAAAAAATGGGCCAAAGACTTAAAGAGAGTCTTCTCTGAAGAAGAAACAAAAATGGCCTATAGACACATGAAGAAATGCTCAACATCTGGTCATAAAAGAAATGCAAACTAAACAACTCTAAGATTCCACCTCACTCCAGTTAGAATGGCCAGGATCAGGAAAACGAATGACAACAGATGCTGGAGGGGATGTGGCCAGGAGGGATCACTACTACACTGTTGGTGGGAGTGCAAACTCGTTCAATCACTATGGAAAGCAGTGTGGCAGTGCCTCAAAAGACTAAACATAGAACTCCCCTAATACCCAGCAATTCCACTACTTGGCATTTACCCAACAATCCAGAAACAAGGGCATACTAAACCCACTAGCACAACAATGTTCATTGCAGCACTATTCACCACAGCAAAGATATGGAACCAACCCAGATGTCCCTCAGTTGATGAGTGGATCAACAAGTTGTGGTATTTGTACACAATGGAATTCTATGCTGCTGTCAGAAAGAATGACATCGCCCCATTTGTTAGGAAATGGAAAGACTTAGAACAAATCATATTAAGTGAAGTAAGCCAGACTCAAAGGAACTTAGGCTCAGTGGTTTCCCTCATTCGTCATAATCAGTAGAAACCTTGGGCTCTACTAGCAGAGATTTGCAATAGAGCAAAAGGCCATATATAAGGCCATATAATGTGAAGCTAATTGAAAGGACCTCCAGGATATTGAAACAAAAGCCACATAATGAATGATTGTTGTCCTTAATGTACTATGTTGTCTCTCATCTCCTTTGCTGTCCCTTGGTTACCCCATATTAGTATAGTATCTCACTTTGTTATCTGATATATTGAATTTATTTGTATTGGGATATTTGAAATTTGATAGGGAAGGGGGGAAAACCAAGACGGGTGGGGCGTGTGGGGTTGGAGGGAAATGGGTACCAACACATGTGAAAGGGTATCAATGTATGTGAATTAATGCACCTTCTACCTGGCAAATATCATGTAACCCTTTTACTAATTACAATAAAAAGAATTTAAAAAAAAAGAAAGTTGTAGTGTGTGGGGATGATGATGGGGTCAAATACATTTCTTCTTAGAACTATACCTCATCTGGTTGCCCTGGATTTTCCTGGCCTTCTTCTTAGAGAAAGGCCTGTTATACTGGATTTGTGGCTTGGCAATGACCTAGCATGTACATCTTCGAGTAAGACATCCACAACATCCATGCCTGAGGCTCGAGTTTCCTGACCTTTGGCAACAGCTCAGCAACATCTTTCTTCCTCCTGAGCCACAGGCCAAGTGAGCTGGCTTGAGTTGGCTGTTAGTTACAGTGGCTTGGTTACCAGGGTTCCATATTCTGTTCCATTGTGAGGGAGGCAGGGTCACCTTTCAGGGCCCAATGACCAAAGGTCCTTGCTCACAGAAGACCTCACCAAAGACATACTGGAGGCTGAATCTCTCCTCCAATCTCACAATATACATGTGGATGTAGTAAACAGCACACCTTATTTGTCCAATCCCAATGTCTTCCACTAGGCCCAACTACCAGTCTGCTCTCAGGCTCAAGGAGCCTTTCTTAGGTAAGATCCAAACTTAAGGGTCCATATTGCCCTCATCCTTTACAAAACATTAGCTTCACAGTGCCTTCTCTGCCTGCATTTTGCCCCTTGTCGAATTTTTTTTTTGTTTTTGCTACTCTTGGGACTTGACCTCAGAGTGTGAACATTGTTCTTGGGCTTTCTTTAGGCTTTAGCTGTCCCACCGAGCCACAGCACCACTTGCAGCGTTTTCTATGTATGTGGTAATGAGGAATCAAACCTGAGTCTTTTTGCGTGGTAGCCAAGGACTCTACCACTAGGTCAAACACACAGGGCATCTTGCACATATTTTTGACGTCAATCTACTAGGATATTATTAGGTTTCTGTATCCTAATCAATTTTTTCCTGATGATTAGCTTTGCTGTCATGTGTAAAAAATGCAACAGGGAAAAACACAGAAGAATTAGTGAAATTAAAAAAAAGCATTACACACATAGATAAGTGTTCATTCTTTGTAGGAGAAAGGATATTTTGATATGATGATGACTTTATAATTACTATGTCAGGGTTGAGAGTTTGGCATAGTGGTAGAGTGCTTGCCTAGCATCCATGAAGATCTGGGTTTGATTGCTCAGTATCACATAGATAGAAAACCTAGATGTGGCACTGTGGCTCAAGTGGCAGAGGGCTACTCTTGAGAAAACCCGAGGACAGTGCTCAGGCCCTGAATTCAAGCCCAAGACTGGCAGAAAAATAAAAGAAAATAAAAATGCTTTTACGAGCTAATTCACTCACAGCATTTGCTTCTGAAATCTTCGCTTCTGCATCTTGTGAAATACCCCTTTCCCTCAACGTAGACAAGAAAAACAGATCCATCCCATGGTCCACTGTGAGGCCACTGGTTGGGCTAAGGACTAGTTGTCCAGCAACACATAAGTTTTATTCTAATACTTTCCAAAATTTGTACTGACATATGCTACCTACTTACCAACTTAGCTCAGTTATCCTTATGCTATACCTTTTCTTCATTATTACAATATTCTTACACTCCTACGTTAATCCTCTTGTACCTCCCCTGACCTCTCTCACTCTTTTTTTCTATCTTGGGCCTCTGCTCGTCTTTCAACCCTTATACTGCACGGATCTACACTTGATGGCTGTTGGACAATATTGTATATGTAGGTGGTTAATTATTCTCTAGGCTCAGAGGGACTTGAAGACAATAGAGATGGGATTGAGAGGTTTATTGTTTTGGGTATAAATCACTTATCAGTGGTTGTATTAGACTGGTCTGTAAGTGCACAAAAAGAAAGAGTGATAATACCAATCAAAACTTGTGAACATTTAGTGTCTGCCAGCTACAGAGGTCTAGGTTGGTTATATCTGAAAAACTATAATCGTATTTAGTAGTAATCTTGCTCCCATTTTCAAATGGGCAGAACAAGAAACTCAAGAAAAATGTCAAATCAAGAAACAACATCCCCCACCCAATGTAAACAGACAATGGAACAGTCACTGGCAAACCTAGAGGAGAGTCTTCCAAGTGCTACACAAATGCAATTGATAAACATCATTAATGAAAAATGTGAAAATATAAAGAAAGAGTTAATGGAGGAAGCCATAGCTGAACAAGAGGAAACCATAAACAAGGTGATAAGTGAAAAAGAAGAAGCCATAAAGGAGGCCATAATAAAGGTTTTTCAAAGAAAGATGGATGAATTCATAAAATCCACAAATAAAAACGTGACCAAACTCCAGCAAATGTCCAAAGAAAATAAAGCTACTGAGCTAACCACTCAAAAGGAAATCAAGGAGATAAAGAAATCCATTCATGATCTAAAACAAGAGATGCAAGGCATCAAAAGTGAGCAATTAGAAGCAAGGGAGATGAAAAATAAAGTAGATAGCTTTGATAGCAGGTTAGACAATGCAGAGGAGAGAATTTCCGGGGCTGAAGATAATTTAGGTATTATAGAGAAAGAACAGAAAATGAGTCAATCCAAATCTAGGAAATATGAGAGAGCGCTTCAGGAGGTCCAAGATACAATTAGGAAGCCTAATTTAAGGCTAGTTGGTATTGAGGAGGGCGTGGAGAAAGAGGTCAATGGTACTGGAAATATACTTCAGGGAATCATCTCAGAGAATTTCCCAAATATCCAGAAGGGCAGGCCCATCCAGATACGAGAAGCTTTTAGAACCCCAAACAGACCTGACCAGAAAAGAACATCCCACCGCCACATTGTGATCCGAACTGGATCAATAGAAACGAAACAAAAGATCCTAAAGGCACCCAGGGAAAAGGGATCAGTAACCTATAAAGGCAAACCAATCAGAATAACCCCAGATTTTTCAGCAGAGACCATGCAAGCACGAAGTGACTGGAAGCATATATGTCATGCCCTTAAATCAAATAACTACCAACCAAGAATACTGTAGCCAGCTAAGCTCTCATTCATAACCGAGGGATCAATAAAAACATTCCATTCCAAGAAAAAGCAGCAACAATGTGTCGAAACAAAACCAACACTACAGAGAATTCTCAAAGATGCTCTATACGTAGAAAACCAAAATAAATGCAATATAGGGAAAGAAATGGCACCTAAACAGCATACCATCTAAGGACCACAAGAACTGTGAAGACACAGGCCCTACTAAAAAGCTTTTAAAAATGGTAGGAACTAATAAATATCTCTCAATCCTACCTCTCAATATCAATGGACTTAACTCTCCAATTAAACGGCATAGGCTGTCTAGTTGGATCAAAAAGCAAGAGCCATCGTTCTGCTGTCTTCAAGAGACACATCTTACCCAAAAACAATCATCTTTTGAAAGTGAGAGGTTGGAATAAACTCTATCAAGCTAACTGCCCCATAAACAGGCTGGAGTTGCCATCCTCATATCAGATACAATAGACTTCAAACTAAAATTAGTAAGAAAAGACAAAGAAGGTTACTACATACTACTAAAGGGATCTTTCCTCCAGGAAGACATAACGATCCTAAATATTTACACACCCAATCCTGGAGCTGCAAGCTTAATCAAGCAAACTTTACTTACACTGAAACCATACATAGATCGAAATACAGTGATTGTTGGTGAGTTTAACACAGCACTCTCACCTATGGACAGATCAACAAGGCAAAAACTCAACAGAGAATCCTTAGAACTGAACCACGATATAGACCAACTAGATATAACAGACATCTGCAGAATATTCCACCCATTAAGACCACAATATTCGTTTTTCTCAGCAGCACATGGAACATTTTCCAAAATAGACCACATCTTAGGCCATAAAACAAACCTGGACAGATTGAGAAACACTGAAATTATTCCATGCACACTCTCAGACCATAAAGGCATCAAATTGGAACTGAACACTCATCTCCACCAACGAAAACCCTGTAACTCATGGAGACTGAACAACACATTGTTGAATCAAAAACAATGGGTAATCGAAGAGATCAGAACAGATATCCAACTGTTTGTGAAATTTAACAATAAGGAGCACACAAATATCAACTCCTTAAGGACCCAACAAAGGCAGTACTTAGAGGAAAATTTATAGCGCTGAGTGCCTACAACAGCAAGTTGGAAAAATGGCAAACCAACTAGTTAATGTCTCACCTTAACCTCCTGGGAAAAGAGCAACAAACCAACCCTACACCCATTAGGAGAAAGGAAATTATTAAAATCAAAGCAGAATTAAATGATTTGGAATAAAAAAAACTGTAGAAAAATCAACAATACAAGGAGTTGGTTCTTTGAAAGAATTAACAAAATTGACAAGCCCTTAGCAAATCTTACCAAAAAAAGAAGAGAGCATATCGAAATAAACAAAATCGCAGATGAAAATGGTAATATCATGACAGAAATTACCAAGATCCAGAATATCATGAGGGAATACTTCTCAAACCTTTATGTCAATAAATTTAAGAATCTAGAAGAAATGGATGAATTCCTAGAAAATATTAAGATACCACACTGAACCCAGAAGAGCTAACCCAACTCAACAGGCCTATTTCAAGCTCTGAAATAGAAATGGAAATTAGACAACTTCCACTTAAAAAGAGCCCAGGGCCAGATAGATTCACAGCTGATTTCTATAAGGTCTTCAAAGCAGAGCTCACACCAATACTCCTCAAGCTCTTCAACGAAATTGAAAATGACGGTTTTTTACCAAACGCATTCTGTGAAGCCAGTATATCCCTCATCCCCAAACCAGACAGAGATTCATCAAAGAAAGAGCAATATGGACCCATTTCTTTGATGAACATCGATGCAAAACTTCTCAACAAAATACTTGCCAACCGTCTACAATAACTCATCACAAAAAATATACCCTATGATCAAACTGGATTCATCACAGGGAGGCAAAGCTGGTTCAACATACACAAATCAATTAATATAATTCGACACATCAACAGGAGCAAGGACAAAAATCACATGATTGTCTCAAAAGATCCGGAAAAGGCATTTGACAAGATCCAAAACCCCTTTATGTTAAAAGATGTGGAGAAACTAGGAATCCATGGAACATTTCTCAATGTAATAAAGGCTGTGTATGAGAAACCCACTGCCAGTATTATACTTAATGGTGAAAATCTAAAGCCATTCCCTCTAAAATCGGGAACGAGACAAGGATGCCCACTCTCTCCACTCCTTTTTAACATAGTACTAGAATTCCTAGGCAGTGCAAGAAGGCAAGAAGCAAGCATAAAGGGGATCCAAGTAGGGAAAGAGGAAATAAAACTATCCCTCTTTGCAGATGACATGATTCTGTATTTAAAGAATCCTATAGACTCTACTCCCAAGCTCCTTGAGCTGATTCAAAGCTTTGGAAGGGTAGCAGGCCATAAAATCAACCCTCGCAAATCAACTGCCTTCCTTTACGCCAACAGAGAGAGGAATGAGGCAATAATCAGGAAAGAAACTCCTTTCACAATAGCCTCAAAGAAAATAAAGTACCTAGGAATTAGCTTAACTAAGAATGTAAAGGACCGTTTAGATGAAAACTTTAAAACGCCAAAAAGGAAATTAAAGGAGAACTAAGGAAATGGAAAAACCTCCCATGCTCCTGGATTGGAAGAATCAACATTGTGAAAATGACAATCTTGCCTAGGGCTATCTACAAATTCAATGCGATACCCATCAACATCCCAATGTCATTCTTTAAAGAAATAGAAGAGGCAATTCAAAATTTCATATGGAATAATAAAAGACCCCGTAAGCAAAAACACTTCTTAGCTGAAATAACAGCGCTGGAGGAATTTCAATTCCAAACTTTAGACTCTATTACAGAGCTATAATTCTCAAAACAGCTTGGTACGGGCACAAGAACAGGCCTGAAGTCCAATGGAATAGAACTGCGGACCCAGATATTAAACCACAGACCTATGGCCACCTAATCTTTGACAAGGGAGCCAAAAAAATAGAATGGACGAAAGATAGCCTCTTGAACAAGTTGTGCTGGCAGAACTGGTTAAGCACCTGCAGAAAACTAAAGTTGGATCCTTCTTTGTCACCTTGCACTAGAATTAACTCCAAATGGATCAAAGACCTGGAGGTAAAAGCTGACACACTGAAAAGTTTACAGGAAGGAATAGGAGATACACTAGGCCTCCTTGGCACAGGTCGAAACTTTCTTAATAAGGACCAAGAATCACAACAAATCAGAGAAAGGCTGGATAAGTGGGACTGCATTAAACTGCAGAGCTTTTGTATGGCAACGGATATAGCTAATAAACTAATCAGGAAGCCTACAGAGTGGGAGAAGATCTTCACCAACCAAACAACGGACAAAGGCCTCATATCTAAAATATATCAACAACTCAAAAAATTGAATCACTCCAAAACTAACCTCCAAAGTAACACCCATCCCATTAAAAAATGGGCCAAAGACTTAAAGAGAGTCTTCTCTGAAGAAGAAACAAAAATGGCCTATAGACACATGAAGAAATGCTCAACATCTGGTCATAAAAGAAATGCAAACTAAACAACTCTAAGATTCCACCTCACTCCAGTTAGAATGGCCAGGATCAGGAAAACGAATGACAACAGATGCTGGAGGGGATGTGGCCAGGAGGGATCACTACTACACTGTTGGTGGGAGTGCAAACTCGTTCAATCACTATGGAAAGCAGTGTGGCAGTGCCTCAAAAGACTAAACATAGAACTCCCCTATGACCCAGCAATTCCACTACTTGGCATTTACCCAACAATCCAGAAACAAGGGCATACTAAACCCACTAGCACAACAATGTTCATTGCAGCACTAGTCACCATAGCAAAGATATGGAACCAACCCAGATGTCCCTCAGTTGATGAGTGGATCAACAAGTTGTGGTATTTGTACACAATGGAATTCTATGCTGCTGTCAGAAAGAATGACATCGCCTCATTTGTTAGGAAATGGAAAGACTTAGAACAAATCATATTAAATGAAGTAAGCCAGACTCAAAGGAACTTAGGCTCAGTGGTTTCCCTCATTCGTCATAATCAGTAGAAACCTTGGGCTCTACTAGCAGAGATTTGCAATAGAGCAAAAGGCCATATATAAGGCCATATAATGTGAAGCTAATTGAAAGGACCTCCAGGATATTGAAACAAAAGCCACATAATGAATGATTGTTGTCCTTAATGTACTATGTTGTCTCTCATCTCCTTTGCTGTCCCTTGGTTACCCCATATTAGTATAGTATCTCACTTTGTTATCTGATATATTGAATTTATTTGTATTGGGATATTTGAAATTTGATAGGGAAGGGGGGAAAACCAAGACGGGTGGGGCGTGTGGGGTTGGAGGGAAATGGGTACCAACACATGTGAAAGGGTATCAATGTATGTGAATTAATGCACCTTCTACCTGGCAAATATCATGTAACCCTTTTACTAATTACAATAAAAAGAATTTAAAAAAAAAGAAAGTTGTAGTGTGTGGGGATGATGATGGGGTCAAATACATTTCTTCTTAGAAATATACCTCATCTGGTTGCCCTGGATTTTCCTGGCCTTCTTCTTAGAGAAAGGCCTGTTATACTGGATTTGTGGCTTGGCAATGACCTAGCATGTACATCTTCGAGTAAGACATCCACAACATCCATGCCTGAGACTCGAGTTTCCTGACCTTTGGCAACAGCTCAGCAACATCTTTCTTCCTCCTGAGCCACAGGCCAAGTGAGCTGGCTTGAGTTGGCTGTTAGTTACAGTGGCTTGGTTACCAGGGTTCCATATTCTGTTCCATTGTGAGGGAGGCAGGGTCACCTTTCAGGGCCCAATGACCAAAGGTCCTTGCTCACAGAAGACCTCACCAAAGACATACTGGAGGCTGAATCTCTCCTCCAATCTCACAATATACATGTGGATGTAGTAAACAGCACACCTTATTTGTCCAATCCCAATGTCTTCCACTAGGCCCAACTACCAGTCTGCTCTCAGGCTCAAGGAGCCTTTCTTAGGTAAGATCCAAACTTAAGGGTCAATATTGCCCTCATCCTTTACAAAACATTAGCTTCACAGTGCCTTCTCTGCCTGCATTTTGCCCCTTGTCGAATTTTTTTTGTTTTTGCTAGTCTTGGGACTTGACCTCAGAGTGTGAACATTGTTCTTGGGCTTTCTTTAGGCTTTAGCTGTCCCACCGAGCCACAGCACCACTTGCAGCGTTTTCCATGTATGTGGTAATGAGGAATCAAACCTGAGTCTTTTTGCGTGGTAGCCAAGGACTCTACCACTAGGTCAAACACACAGGGCATCTTGCACATATTTTTGACGTCAATGTACTAGGATATTATTAGGTTTCTGTATCCTAATCAATTTTTTCCTGATGATTAGCTTTGCTGTCATGTGTAAAAAATGCAAGAGGGAAAAACACAGAAGAATTAGTGAAATTAAAAAAAAGCATTACACACATAGATAAGTGTTCATTCTTTGTAGGAGAAAGGATATTTTGATATGATGATGACTTTATAATTACTATGTCAGGGTTGAGAGTTTGGCATAGTGGTAGAGTGCTTGCCTAGCATCCATGAAGATCTGGGTTTGATTGCTCAGTATCACATAGATAGAAAACCTAGATGTGGCACTGTGGCTCAAGTGGCAGAGGGCTACTCTTGAGAAAACCCGAGGACAGTGCTCAGGCCCTGAATTCAAGCCCCAAGACTGGCAGAAAAATAAAAGAAAATAAAAATGCTTTTACGAGCTAATTCACTCACAGCATTTGCTTCTGAAATCTTCGCTTCTGCATCTTGTGAAATACCCCTTTCCCTCAACGTAGACAAGAAAAACAGATCCATCCCATGGTCCACTGTGAGGCCACTGGTTGGGCTAAGGACTAGTCGTCCAGCAACACATAAGTTTTATTCTAATACTTTCCAAAATTTGTACTGACATATGCTACCTACTTACCAACTTAGCTCAGTTATCCTTATGCTATACCTTTTCTTCATTACTACAATATTCTTACACTCCTACGTTAATCCTCTTGTACCTCCCCTGACCTCTCTCACTCTTTTTTTCTATCTTGGACCTCTGCTCGTCTTTCAACCCTTATACTGCACGGATCTACACTTGATGGCTGTTGGACAATATTGTATACGTAGGTGGTTAATTATTCTCTAGGCTCAGAGGGACTTGAAGACAATAGAGATTGGATTGAGAGGTTTATTGTTTTGGGTATAAATCACTATTCAGTGGTTGTATTAGACTGGTCTGTAAGTGCACAAAAAGAAAGAGTGATAATACCAATCAAAACTTGTGAACATCTAGTGTCTGCCAGCTACAGAGGTCTAGGTTGGTTATATCTGAAAAACTATAATCGTATTTAGTAGTAATATTGCTCCCATTTTCAAATGGGCAGAACAAGAAACTCAAGAAAAATGTCAAATCAAGAAACAACATCCCCCACCCAATGTAAACAGACAATGGAACAGTCACTGGCAAACCTAGAGGAGAGTCTTCCAAGTGCTACACAAATGCAATTGATAAACATCATTAATGAAAAATGTGAAAATATAAAGAAAGAGTTAATGGAGGAAGCCATAGCTGAACAAGAGGAAACCATAAACAAGGTGATAAGTGAAAAAGAAGAAGCAATAAAGGAGGCCATAATAAAGGTTTTTCAAAGAAAGATGGATGAATTCATAAAATCCACAAATAAAAACGTGACCAAACTCCAGCAAATGTCCAAAGAAAATAAAGCTACTGAGCTAACCACTCAAAAGGAAATCAAGGAGATAAAGAAATCCATTCATGATCTAAAACAAGAGATGCAAGGCATCAAAAGTGAGCAATTAGAAGCAAGGGAGATGAAAAATGAAGTAGATAGCTTTGATAGCAGTTTAGACAATGCAGAGGAGAGAATTTCCGGGGCTGAAGATAATTTAGGTATTATAGAGAAAGAACAGAAAATGAGTCAATCCAAATCTAGGAAATATGAGAGAGCGCTTCAGGAGGTCCAAGATACAATTAGGAAGCCTAATTTAAGGCTAGTTGGTATTGAGGAGGGCGTGGAGAAAGAGGTCAATGGTACTGGAAATATACTTCAGGGAATCATCTCAGAGAATTTCCCAAATATCCAGAAGGGCAGGCCCATCCAGATACGAGAAGCTTTTAGAACCCCAAACAGACCTGACCAGAAAAGAACATCGCACCGCCACATTGTGATCCGAACTGGATCAATAGAAACGAAACAAAAGATCCTAAAGGCACCCAGGGAAAAGGGATCAGTAACCTATAAAGGCAAACCAATCAGAATAACCCCAGATTTTTCAGCAGAGACCATGCAAGCACGAAGTGACTGGAAGCATATATGTCATGCCCTTAAATCAAATAACTACCAACCAAGAATACTGTAGCCAGCTAAGCTCTCATTCATAACCGAGGGATCAATAAAAACATTCCATTCCAAGAAAAAGCAGCAACAATGTGTCGAAACAAAACCAACACTACAGAGAATTCTCAAAGATGCTCTATACGTAGAAAACCAAAATAAATGCAATATAGGGAAAGAAATGGCACCTAAACAGCATACCATCTAAGGACCACAAGAACTGTGAAGACACAGGCCCTACTAAAAAGCTTTTAAAAATGGTAGGAACTAATAAATATCTCTCAATCCTACCTCTCAATATCAATGGACTTAACTCTCCAATTAAACGGCATAGGCTGTCTAGTTGGATCAAAAAGCAAGAGCCATCGTTCTGCTGTCTTCAAGAGACACATCTTACCCAAAACAATCATCTTTTGAAAGTGAGAGGTTGGAATAAACTCTATCAAGCTAACTGCCCCATAAACAGGCTGGAGTTGCCATCCTCATATCAGATACAATAGACTTCAAACTAAAATTAGTAAGAAAAGACAAAGAAGGTTACTACATACTACTAAAGGGATCTTTCCTCCAGGAAGACATAACGATCCTAAATATTTACACACCCAATCCTGGAGCTGCAAGCTTAATCAAGCAAACTTTACTTACACTGAAACCATACATAGATCGAAATACAGTGATTGTTGGTGAGTTTAACACAGCACTCTCACCTATGGACAGATCAACAAGGCAAAAACTCAACAGAGAATCCTTAGAACTGAACCACGATATAGACCAACTAGATATAACAGACATCTGCAGAATATTCCACCCATTAAGACCACAATATTCGTTTTTCTCAGCAGCACATGGAACATTTTCCAAAATAGACCACATCTTAGGCCATAAAACAAACCTGGACAAATTGAGAAACACTGAAATTATTCCATGCACACTCTCAGACCATAAAGGCATCAAATTGGAACTGAACACTCATCTCCACCAACGAAAACCCTGTAAGTCATGGAGACTGAACAACACATTGTTGAATCAAAAACAATGGGTAATCGAAGAGATCAGAACAGATATCCAACTGTTTGTGAAATTTAACAATAAGGAGCACACAAATATCAACTCCTTAAGGACACAACAAAGGCAGTACTTAGAGGAAAATTTATAGCGCTGAGTGCCTACAACAGCAAGTTGGAAAAATGGCAAACCAACTAGTTAATGTCTCACCTTAACCTCCTGGGAAAAGAGCAACAAACCAACCCTACACCCATTAGGAGAAAGGAAATTATTAAAATCAAAGCAGAATTAAATGATTTGGAATAAAAAAAACTGTAGAAAAATCAACAATACAAGGAGTTGGTTCTTTGAAAGAATTAACAAAATTGACAAGCCCTTAGCAAATCTTACCAAAAAAAGAAGAGAGCATATCGAAATAAACAAAATCGCAGATGAAAATGGTAATATCATGACAGAAATTACCAAGATCCAGAATATCATGAGGGAATACTTCTCAAACCTTTATGTCAATAAATTTAAGAATCTAGAAGAAATGGATGAATTCCTAGAAAATATTAAGATACCACACTGAACCCAGAAGAGCTAACCCAACTCAACAGGCCTATTTCAAGCTCTGAAATAGAAATGGAAATTAGACAACTTCCACTTAAAAAGAGCCCAGGGCCAGATAGATTCACAGCTGATTTCTATAAGGTCTTCAAAGCAGAGCTCACACCAATACTCCTCAAGCTCTTCAACGAAATTGAAAATGACGGTTTTTTACCAAACGCATTCTGTGAAGCCAGTATATCCCTCATCCCCAAACCAGACAGAGATTCATCAAAGAAAGAGCAATATGGACCCATTTCTTTGATGAACATCGATGCAAAACTTCTCAACAAAATACTTGCCAACCGTCTACAATAACTCATCACAAAAAATATACCCTATGATCAAACTGGATTCATCACAGGGAGGCAAAGCTGGTTCAACATACACAAATCAATTAATATAATTCGACACATCAACAGGAGCAAGGACAAAAATCACATGATTGTCTCAAAAGATCCGGAAAAGGCATTTGACAAGATCCAAAACCCCTTTATGTTAAAAGATGTGGAGAAACTAGGAATCCATGGAACATTTCTCAATGTAATAAAGGCTGTGTATGAGAAACCCACTGCCAGTATTATACTTAATGGTGAAAATCTAAAGCCATTCCCTCTAAAATCGGGAACGAGACAAGGATGCCCACTCTCTCCACTCCTTTTTAACATAGTACTAGAATTCCTAGGCAGTGCAAGAAGGCAAGAAGCAAGCATAAAGGGGATCCAAGTAGGGAAAGAGGAAATAAAACTATCCCTCTTTGCAGATGACATGATTCTGTATTTAAAGAATCCTATAGACTCTACTCCCAAGCTCCTTGAGCTGATTCAAAGCTTTGGAAGGGTAGCAGGCCATAAAATCAACCCTCGCAAATCAACTGCCTTCCTTTACGCCAACAGAGAGAGGAATGAGGCAATAATCAGGAAAGAAACTCCTTTCACAATAGCCTCAAAGAAAATAAAGTACCTAGGAATTAGCTTAACTAAGAATGTAAAGGACCGTTTAGATGAAAACTTTAAAACGCCAAAAAGGAAATTAAAGGAGAACTAAGGAAATGGAAAAACCTCCCATGCTCCTGGATTGGAAGAATCAACATTGTGAAAATGACAATCTTGCCTAGGGCTATCTACAAATTCAATGCGATACCCATCAACATCCCAATGTCATTCTTTAAAGAAATAGAAGAGGCAATTCAAAATTTCATATGGAATATTAAAAGACCCCGTAAGCAAAAACACTTCTTAGCTGAAATAACAGCGCTGGAGGAATTTCAATTCCAAACTTTAGACTCTATTACAGAGCTATAATTCTCAAAACAGCTTGGTACGGGCACAAGAACAGGCCTGAAGTCCAATGGAATAGAACTGCGGACCCAGATATTAAACCACAGACCTATGGCCACCTAATCTTTGACAAGGGAGCCAAAAAAATAGAATGGACGAAAGATAGCCTCTTGAACAAGTTGTGCTGGCAGAACTGGTTAAGCACCTGCAGAAAACTAAAGTTGGATCCTTCTTTGTCACCTTGCACTAGAATTAACTCCAAATGGATCAAAGACCTGGAGGTAAAAGCTGACACACTGAAAAGTTTACAGGAAGGAATAGGAGATACACTAGGCCTCCTTGGCACAGGTCGAAACTTTCTTAATAAGGACCAAGAATCACAACAAATCAGAGAAAGGCTGGATAAGTGGGACTGCATTAAACTGCAGAGCTTTTGTATGGCAACGGATATAGCTAATAAACTAATCAGGAAGCCTACAGAGTGGGAGAAGATCTTCACCAACCAAACAACGGACAAAGGCCTCATATCTAAAATATATCAACAACTCAAAAAATTGAATCACTCCAAAACTAACCTCCAAAGTAACACCCATCCCATTAAAAAATGGGCCAAAGACTTAAAGAGAGTCTTCTCTGAAGAAGAAACAAAAATGGCCTATAGACACATGAAGAAATGCTCAACATCTGGTCATAAAAGAAATGCAAACTAAACAACTCTAAGATTCCACCTCACTCCAGTTAGAATGGCCAGGATCAGGAAAACGAATGACAACAGATGCTGGAGGGGATGTGGCCAGGAGGGATCACTACTACACTGTTGGTGGGAGTGCAAACTCGTTCAATCACTATGGAAAGCAGTGTGGCAGTGCCTCAAAAGACTAAACATAGAACTCCCCTATGACCCAGCAATTCCACTACTTGGCATTTACCCAACAATCCAGAAACAAGGGCATACTAAACCCACTAGCACAACAATGTTCATTGCAGCACTAGTCACCATAGCAAAGATATGGAACCAACCCAGATGTCCCTCAGTTGATGAGTGGATCAACAAGTTGTGGTATTTGTACACAATGGAATTCTATGCTGCTGTCAGAAAGAATGACATCGCCTCATTTGTTAGGAAATGGAAAGACTTAGAACAAATCATATTAAATGAAGTAAGCCAGACTCAAAGGAACTTAGGCTCAGTGGTTTCCCTCATTCGTCATAATCAGTAGAAACCTTGGGCTCTACTAGCAGAGATTTGCAATAGAGCAAAAGGCCATATATAAGGCCATATAATGTGAAGCTAATTGAAAGGACCTCCAGGATATTGAAACAAAAGCCACATAATGAATGATTGTTGTCCTTAATGTACTATGTTGTCTCTCATCTCCTTTGCTGTCCCTTGGTTACCCCATATTAGTATAGTATCTCACTTTGTTATCTGATATATTGAATTTATTTGTATTGGGATATTTGAAATTTGATAGGGAAGGGGGGAAAACCAAGACGGGTGGGGCGTGTGGGGTTGGAGGGAAATGGGTACCAACACATGTGAAAGGGTATCAATGTATGTGAATTAATGCACCTTCTACCTGGCAAATATCATGTAACCCTTTTACTAATTACAATAAAAAGAATTTAAAAAAAAAGAAAGTTGTAGTGTGTGGGGATGATGATGGGGTCAAATACATTTCTTCTTAGAAATATACCTCATCTGGTTGCCCTGGATTTTCCTGGCCTTCTTCTTAGAGAAAGGCCTGTTATACTGGATTTGTGGCTTGGCAATGACCTAGCATGTACATCTTCGAGTAAGACATCCACAACATCCATGCCTGAGACTCGAGTTTCCTGACCTTTGGCAACAGCTCAGCAACATCTTTCTTCCTCCTGAGCCACAGGCCAAGTGAGCTGGCTTGAGTTGGCTGTTAGTTACAGTGGCTTGGTTACCAGGGTTCCATATTCTGTTCCATTGTGAGGGAGGCAGGGTCACCTTTCAGGGCCCAATGACCAAAGGTCCTTGCTCACAGAAGACCTCACCAAAGACATACTGGAGGCTGAATCTCTCCTCCAATCTCACAATATACATGTGGATGTAGTAAACAGCACACCTTATTTGTCCAATCCCAATGTCTTCCACTAGGCCCAACTACCAGTCTGCTCTCAGGCTCAAGGAGCCTTTCTTAGGTAAGATCCAAACTTAAGGGTCAATATTGCCCTCATCCTTTACAAAACATTAGCTTCACAGTGCCTTCTCTGCCTGCATTTTGCCCCTTGTCGAATTTTTTTTGTTTTTGCTAGTCTTGGGACTTGACCTCAGAGTGTGAACATTGTTCTTGGGCTTTCTTTAGGCTTTAGCTGTCCCACCGAGCCACAGCACCACTTGCAGCGTTTTCCATGTATGTGGTAATGAGGAATCAAACCTGAGTCTTTTTGCGTGGTAGCCAAGGACTCTACCACTAGGTCAAACACACAGGGCATCTTGCACATATTTTTGACGTCAATGTACTAGGATATTATTAGGTTTCTGTATCCTAATCAATTTTTTCCTGATGATTAGCTTTGCTGTCATGTGTAAAAAATGCAAGAGGGAAAAACACAGAAGAATTAGTGAAATTAAAAAAAAGCATTACACACATAGATAAGTGTTCATTCTTTGTAGGAGAAAGGATATTTTGATATGATGATGACTTTATAATTACTATGTCAGGGTTGAGAGTTTGGCATAGTGGTAGAGTGCTTGCCTAGCATCCATGAAGATCTGGGTTTGATTGCTCAGTATCACATAGATAGAAAACCTAGATGTGGCACTGTGGCTCAAGTGGCAGAGGGCTACTCTTGAGAAAACCCGAGGACAGTGCTCAGGCCCTGAATTCAAGCCCCAAGACTGGCAGAAAAATAAAAGAAAATAAAAATGCTTTTACGAGCTAATTCACTCACAGCATTTGCTTCTGAAATCTTCGCTTCTGCATCTTGTGAAATACCCCTTTCCCTCAACGTAGACAAGAAAAACAGATCCATCCCATGGTCCACTGTGAGGCCACTGGTTGGGCTAAGGACTAGTCGTCCAGCAACACATAAGTTTTATTCTAATACTTTCCAAAATTTGTACTGACATATGCTACCTACTTACCAACTTAGCTCAGTTATCCTTATGCTATACCTTTTCTTCATTACTACAATATTCTTACACTCCTACGTTAATCCTCTTGTACCTCCCCTGACCTCTCTCACTCTTTTTTTCTATCTTGGACCTCTGCTCGTCTTTCAACCCTTATACTGCACGGATCTACACTTGATGGCTGTTGGACAATATTGTATACGTAGGTGGTTAATTATTCTCTAGGCTCAGAGGGACTTGAAGACAATAGAGATTGGATTGAGAGGTTTATTGTTTTGGGTATAAATCACTATTCAGTGGTTGTATTAGACTGGTCTGTAAGTGCACAAAAAGAAAGAGTGATAATACCAATCAAAACTTGTGAACATCTAGTGTCTGCCAGCTACAGAGGTCTAGGTTGGTTATATCTGAAAAACTATAATCGTATTTAGTAGTAATATTGCTCCCATTTTCAAATGGGCAGAACAAGAAACTCAAGAAAAATGTCAAATCAAGAAACAACATCCCCCACCCAATGTAAACAGACAATGGAACAGTCACTGGCAAACCTAGAGGAGAGTCTTCCAAGTGCTACACAAATGCAATTGATAAACATCATTAATGAAAAATGTGAAAATATAAAGAAAGAGTTAATGGAGGAAGCCATAGCTGAACAAGAGGAAACCATAAACAAGGTGATAAGTGAAAAAGAAGAAGCAATAAAGGAGGCCATAATAAAGGTTTTTCAAAGAAAGATGGATGAATTCATAAAATCCACAAATAAAAACGTGACCAAACTCCAGCAAATGTCCAAAGAAAATAAAGCTACTGAGCTAACCACTCAAAAGGAAATCAAGGAGATAAAGAAATCCATTCATGATCTAAAACAAGAGATGCAAGGCATCAAAAGTGAGCAATTAGAAGCAAGGGAGATGAAAAATAAAGTAGATAGCTTTGATAGCAGGTTAAACAATGCAGAGGAGAGAATTTCCGGGGCTGAAGATAATTTAGGTATTATAGAGAAAGAACAGAAAATGAGTCAATCCAAATCTAGGAAATATGAGAGAGCGCTTCAGGAGGTCCAAGAGACAATTAGGAAGCCTAATTTAAGGCTAGTTGGTATTGAGGAGGGCGTGGAGAAAGAGGTCAATGGTACTGGAAATATACTTCAGGGAATCATCTCAGAGAATTTCCCAAATATCCAGAAGGGCAGGCCCATCCAGATACGAGAAGCTTTTAGAACCCAAACAGACCTGACCAGAAAAGAACATCGCACCGCCACATTGTGATCCGAACTGGATCAATAGATACGAAAGAAAAGATCCTAAAGGCACCCAGGGAAAAGGGATCAGTAACCTATAAAGGCAAACCAATCAGAATAACCCCAGATTTTTCAGCAGAGACCATGCAAGCACGAAGTGACTGGAAGCATATATGTCATGCCCTTAAATCAAATAACTACCAACCAAGAATACTGTAGCCAGCTAAGCTCTCATTCATAACCGAGGGAACAATAAAAACATTCCATTCCAAGAAAAAGCTGCAACAATGTGTCGAAACAAAACCAACACTACAGAGAATTCTCAAAGATGCTCTATACATAGAAAACCAAAATAAATGCAATATAGGGAAAGAAATGGCACCTAAACAGCATACCATCTAAGGACCACAAGAACTGTGAAGACACAGGCCCTACTAAAAAGCTTTTAAAAATGGTAGGAACTAATAAATATCTCTCAATCCTACCTCTCAGTATCAATGGACTTAACTCTCCAATTAAACGGCATAGGCTGTCTAGTTGGATCAAAAAGCAAGAGCCATCGTTCTGCTGTCTTCAAGAGACACATCTTACCCAAAAACAATCATCTTTTGAAAGTGAGAGGTTGGAATAAACTCTATCAAGCTAACTGCCCCCATAAACAGGCTGGAGTTGCCATCCTCATATCAGATACAATAGACTTCAAACTAAAATTAGTAAGAAAAGACAAAGAAGGTTACTACATACTACTAAAGGGATCTTTCCTCCAGGAAGACATAACGATCCTAAATATTTACACACCCAATCCTGGAGCTGCAAGCTTAATCAAGCAAACTTTACTTACACTGAAACCATACATAGATCGAAATACAGTGATTGTTGGTGAGTTTAACACAGCACTCTCACCTATGGACAGATCAACAAGGCAAAAACTCAACAGAGAATCCTTAGAACTGAACCACGATATAGACCAACTAGATATAACAGACATCTGCAGAATATTCCACCCATTAAGAGCACAATATTCGTTTTTCTCAGCAGCACATGGAACATTTTCCAAAATAGACCACATCTTAGGCCATAAAACAAACCTGGACAGATTGAGAAACACTGAAATTATTCCATGCACACTCTCAGACCATAAAGGCATCAAATTGGAACTGAACACTCATCTCCACCAACGAAAACCCTGTAACTCATGGAGACTGAACAACACATTGTTGAATCAAAAACAATGGGTAATCGAAGAGATCAGAACAGATATCCAACTGTTTGTGAAATTTAACAATAAGGAGCACACAAATATCAACTCCTTAAGGACACAACAAAGGCAGTACTTAGAGGAAAATTTATAGCGCTGAGTGCCTACAACAGCAAGTTGGAAAAATGGCAAACCAACTAGTTAATGTCTCACCTTAACCTCCTGGGAAAAGAGCAACAAACCAACCCTACACCCATTAGGAGAAAGGAAATTATTAAAATCAAAGCAGAATTAAATGATTTGGAATAAAAAAAACTGTAGAAAAATCAACAATACAAGGAGTTGGCTCTTTGAAAGAATTAACAAAATTGACAAGCCCTTAGCAAATCTTACCAAAAAAAGAAGAGAGCATATCGAAATAAACAAAATCGCAGATGAAAATGGTAATATCATGACAGAAATTACCAAGATCCAGAATATCATGAGGGAATACTTCTCAAACCTTTATGTCAATAAATTTAAGAATCTAGAAGAAATGGATGAATTCCTAGAAAATATTAAGATACCACACTGAACCCAGAAGAGCTAACCCAACTCAACAGGCCTATTTCAAGCTCTGAAATAGAAATGGAAATTAGACAACTTCCACTTAAAAAGAGCCCAGGGCCAGATGGATTCACAGCTGATTTCTATAAGGTCTTCAAAGCAGAGCTCACACCAATACTCCTCAAGCTCTTCAACGAAATTGAAAATGACGGTTTTTTACCAAACGCATTCTGTGAAGCCAGTATATCCCTCATCCCCAAACCAGAAAGAAAGAGCAATATGGACCCATTTCTTTGATGAACATCGATGCAAAACTTCTCAACAAAATACTTGCCAACCGTCTACAATAACTCATCAAAAAAAATATACACTATGATCAAACTGGATTCATCACAGGGAGGCAAAGCTGGTTCAACATACACAAATCAATTAATATAATTCGACACATCAACAGGAGCAAGGACAAAAATCACATGATTGTCTCAAAAGATCCGGAAAAGGCATTTGACAAGATCCAAAACCCCTTTATGTTAAAAGATGTGGAGAAACTAGGAATCCATGGAACATTTCTCAATGTAATAAAGGCTGTGTATGAGAAACCCACTGCCAGTATTATACTTAATGGTGAAAATCTAAAGCCATTCCCTCTAAAATCGGGAACGAGACAAGGATGCCCACTCTCTCCACTCCTTTTTAACATAGTACTAGAATTCCTAGGCAGTGCAAGAAGGCAAGAAGCAAGCATAAAGGGGATCCAAGTAGGGAAAGAGGAAATAAAACTATCCCTCTTTGCAGATGACATGATTCTGTATTTAAAGAATCCTATAGACTCTACTCCCAAGCTCCTTGAGCTGATTCAAAGCTTTGGAAGGGTAGCAGGCCATAAAATCAACCCTCGCAAATCAACTGCCTTCCTTTACGCCAACAGAGAGAGGAATGAGGCAATAATCAGGAAAGAAACTCCTTTCACAATAGCCTCAAAGAAAATGAAGTACCTAGGAATTAGCTTAACTAAGAATGTAAAGGACCGTTTAGATGAAAACTTTAAAACGCCAAAAAGGAAATTAAAGGAGAACTAAGGAAATGGAAAAACCTCCCATGCTCCTGGATTGGAAGAATCAACATTGTGAAAATGACAATCTTGCCAAGGGCTTTCTACAAATTCAATGCGATACCCATCAACATCCCAATGTCATTCTTTAAAGAAATAGAAGAGGCAATTCGAAATTTCATATGGAATAATAAAAGACCCCGTAAGCAAAAACACTTCTTAGCTGAAATAACAGCGCTGGAGGAATTTCAATTCCAAACTTTAGACTCTATTACAGAGCTATAATTCTCAAAACAGCTTGGTACTGGCACAAGAACAGGCCTGAAGTCCAATGGAATAGAACTGCGGACCCAGATATTAAACCACAGACCTATGGCCACCTAATCTTTGACAAGGGAGCCAAAAAAATAGAATGGACGAAAGATAGCCTCTTGAACAAGTTGTGCTGGCAGAACTGGTTAAGCACCTGCAGAAAACTAAAGTTGGATCCTTCTTTGTCACCTTGCACTAGAATTAACTCCAAATGGATCAAAGACCTGGAGGTAAAAGCTGACACACTGAAAAGTTTACAGGAAGGAATAGGAGATACACTAGGCCTCCTTG
Source organism: Megascapheus bottae (assembly GCF_031878675.1). Taxonomy (NCBI): domain Eukaryota; kingdom Metazoa; phylum Chordata; class Mammalia; order Rodentia; family Geomyidae; genus Megascapheus; species Megascapheus bottae. Next base: position 88,814 of record NW_028327531.1, on the reverse strand, counting down.
GCACAGGTCGAAACTTTCTTAATAAGGACCAAGAATCACAACAAATCAGAGAAAGGCTGGATAAGTGGGACTGCATTAAACTGCAGAGCTTTTGTATGGCAACGGATATAGCTAATAAACTAATCAGGAAGCCTACAGAGTGGGAGAAGATCTTCACCAACCAAACAACGGACAAAGGCCTCATATCTAAAATATATCAACAACTCAAAAAATTGAATCACTCCAAAACTAACCTCCAAAGTAACACCCATCCCATTAAAAAATGGGCCAAAGACTTAAAGAGAGTCTTCTCTGAAGAAGAAACAAAAATGGCCTATAGACACATGAAGAAATGCTCAACATCTGGTCATAAAAGAAATGCAAACTAAACAACTCTAAGATTCCACCTCACTCCAGTTAGAATGGCCAGGATCAGGAAAACGAATGACAACAGATGCTGGAGGGGATGTGGCCAGGAGGGATCACTACTACACTGTTGGTGGGAGTGCAAACTCGTTCAATCACTATGGAAAGCAGTGTGGCAGTGCCTCAAAAGACTAAACATAGAACTCCCCTAATACCCAGCAATTCCACTACTTGGCATTTACCCAACAATCCAGAAACAAGGGCATACTAAACCCACTAGCACAACAATGTTCATTGCAGCACTATTCACCATAGCAAAGATATGGAACCAACCCAGATGTCCCTCAGTTGATGAGTGGATCAACAAGTTGTGGTATTTGTACACAATGGAATTCTATGCTGCTGTCAGAAAGAATGACATCGCCTCATTTGTTAGGAAATGGAAAGACTTAGAACAAATCATATTAAATGAAGTAAGCCAGACTCAAAGGAACTTAGGCTCAGTGGTTTCCCTCATTCGTCATAATCAGTAGAAACCTTGGGCTCTACTAGCAGAGATTTGCAATAGAGCAAAAGGCCATATATAAGGCCATATAATGTGAAGCTAATTGAAAGGACCTCCAGGATATTGAAACAAAAGCCACATAATGAATGATTGTTGTCCTTAATGTACTATGTTGTCTCTCATCTCCTTTGCTGTCCCTTGGTTACCCCATATTAGTATAGTATCTCACTTTGTTATCTGATATATTGAATTTATTTGTATTGGGATATTTGAAATTTGATAGGGAAGGGGGGAAAATCAAGACGGGTGGGGCGTGTGGGGTTGGAGGGAAATGGGTACCAACACATGTGAAAGGGTATCAATGTATGTGAATTAATGCACCTTCTATCTGGCAAATATCATGTAACCCTTTTACTAATTACAATAAAAAGAATTTAAAAAAAAGAAAGTTGTAGTGTGTGGGGATGATGATGGGGTCAAATACATTTCTTCTTAGAAATATACCTCATCTGGTTGCCCTGGATTTTCCTGGCCTTCTTCTTAGAGAAAGGCCTGTTATACTGGATTTGTGGCTTGGCAATGACCTAGCATGTACATCTTCGAGTAAGACATCCACAACATCCATGCCTGAGGCTCGAGTTTCCTGACCTTTGGCAACAGCTCAGCAACATCTTTCTTCCTCCTGAGCCACAGGCCAAGTGAGCTGGCTTGAGTTGGCTGTTAGTTACAGTGGCTTGGTTACCAGGGTTCCATATTCTGTTCCATTGTGAGGGAGGCAGGGTCACCTTTCAGGGCCCAATGACCAAAGGTCCTTGCTCACAGAAGACCTCACCAAAGACATACTGGAGGCTGAATCTCTCCTCCAATCTCACAATATACATGTGGATGTAGTAAACAGCACACCTTATTTGTCCAATCCCAATGTCTTCCACTAGGCCCAACTACCAGTCTGCTCTCAGGCTCAAGGAGCCTTTCTTAGGTAAGATCCAAACTTAAGGGTCAATATTGCCCTCATCCTTTACAAAACATTAGCTTCACAGTGCCTTCTCTGCCTGCATTTTGCCCCTTGTCGAATTTTTTTTTTGTTTTTGCTAGTCTTGGGACTTGACCTCAGAGTGTGAACATTGTTCTTGGGCTTTCTTTAGGCTTTAGCTGTCCCACCGAGCCACAGCACCACTTGCAGCGTTTTCCATGTATGTGGTAATGAGGAATCAAACCTGAGTATTTTTGCGTGGTAGCCAAGGACTCTACCACTAGGTCAAACACACAGGGCATCTTGCACATATTTTTGACGTCAATCTACTAGGATATTATTAGGTTTCTGTATCCTAATCAATTTTTTCCTGATGATTAGCTTTGCTGTCATGTGTAAAAAATGCAAGAGGGAAAAACACAGAAGAATTAGTGAAATTAAAAAAAAGCATTACACACATAGATAAGTGTTCATTCTTTGTAGGAGAAAGGATATTTTGATATGATGATGACTTTATAATTACTATGTCAGGGTTGAGAGTTTGGCATAGTGGTAGAGTGCTTGCCTAGCATCCATGAAGATCTGGGTTTGATTGCTCAGTATCACATAGATAGAAAACCTAGATGTGGCACTGTGGCTCAAGTGGCAGAGGGCTACTCTTGAGAAAACCCGAGGACAGTGCTCAGGCCCTGAATTCAAGCCCCAAGACTGGCAGAAAAATAAAAGAAAATAAAAATGCTTTTACGAGCTAATTCACTCACAGCATTGGCTTCTGAAATCTTCGCTTCTGCATCTTGTGAAATACCCCTTTCCCTCAACGTAGACAAGAAAAACAGATCCATCCCATGGTCCACTGTGAGGCCACTGGTTGGGCTAAGGACTAGTCGTCCAGCAACACATAAGTTTTATTCTAATACTTTCCAAAATTTGTACTGACATATGCTACCTACTTACCAACTTAGCTCAGTTATCCTAATGCTATACCTTTTCTTCATTACTACAATATTCTTACACTCGTACGTTAATCCTCTTGTACCTCCCCTGACCTCTCTCACTCTTTTTTTCTATCTTGGACCTCTGCTCGTCTTTCAACCCTTATACTGCACGGATCTACACTTGATGGCTGTTGGACAATATTGTATACGTAGGTGGTTAATTATTCTCTAGGCTCAGAGGGACTTGAAGACAATAGAGATTGGATTGAGAGGTTTATTGTTTTGGGTATAAATCACTATTCAGTGGTTGTATTAGACTGGTCTGTAAGTGCACAAAAAGAAAGAGTGATAATACCAATCAAAACTTGTGAACATCTAGTGTCTTCCAGCTACAGAGGTCTAGGTTGGTTATATCTGAAAAACTATAATCGTATTTAGTAGTAATCTTGCTCCCATTTTCAAATGGGCAGAACAAGAAACTCAGGAAAATGTCAAATCAAGAAACAACATCCCCCACCCAATGTAAACAGACAATGGAACAGTCACCTAGAGGAGAGTCTTCCAAGTGCTACACAAATGCAATTGATAAACATCATTAATGAAAAATGTGAAAATATAAAGAAAGAGTTAATGGAGGAAGCCATAGCTGAACAAGAGGAAACCATAAACAAGGTGATAAGTGAAAAAGAAGAAGCCATAAAGGAGGCCATAATAAAGGTTTTTCAAAGAAAGATGGATGAATTCATAAAATCCACAAATAAAAACGTGACCAAACTCCAGCAAATGTCTAAAGAAAATAAAGCTACTGAGCTAACCACTCAAAAGGAAATCAAGGAGATAAAGAAATCCATTCATGATCTAAAACAAGAGATGCAAGGCATCAAAAGTGAGCAATTAGAAGCAAGGGAGATGAAAAATAAAGTAGATAGCTTTGATAGCAGGTTAGACAATGCAGAGGAGAGAATTTCCGGGGCTGAAGATAATTTAGGTATTATAGAGAAAGAACAGAAAATGAGTCAATCCAAATCTAGGAAATATGAGAGAGCGCTTCAGGAGGTCCAAGGTACAATTAGGAAGCCTAATTTAAGGCTAGTTGGTATTGAGGAGGGCGTGGAGAAAGAGGTCAATGGTACTGGAAATATACTTCAGGGAATCATCTCAGAGAATTTCCCAAATATCCAGAAGGGCAGGCCCATCCAGATACAAGAAGCTTTTAGAACCCAAACAGACCTGACCAGAAAAGAACATCCCACCGCCACATTGTGATCCGAACTGGATCAATACAAACGAAAGGAAAGATCCTAAAGGCAGCCAGGGAAAAGGGATCAGTAACCTATAAAGGCAAACCAATCAGAATAACCCCAGATTTTTCAGCAGAGACCATGCAAGCACGAAGTGACTGGAAGCATATATGTCATGCCCTTAAATCAAATAACTACCAACCAAGAATACTGTAGCCAGCTAAGCTCTCATTCATAACCGAGGGAACAATAAAAACATTCCATTCCAAGAAAAAGCTGCAACAATGTGTCGAAACAAAACCAACACTACAGAGAATTCTCAAAGATGCTCTATACATAGAAAACCAAAATAAATGCAATATAGGGAAAGAAATGGCACCTAAACAGCATACCATCTAAGGACCACAAGAACTGTGAAGACACAGGCCCTACTAAAAAGCTTTTAAAAATGGTAGGAACTAATAAATATCTCTCAATCCTACCTCTCAGTATCAATGGACTTAACTCTCCAATTAAACGGCATAGGCTGTCTAGTTGGATCAAAAAGCAAGAGCCATCGTTCTGCTGTCTTCAAGAGACACATCTTACCCAAAAACAATCATCTTTTGAAAGTGAGAGGTTGGAATAAACTCTATCAAGCTAACTGCCCCCATAAACAGGCTGGAGTTGCCATCCTCATATCAGATACAATAGACTTCAAACTAAAATTAGTAAGAAAAGACAAAGAAGGTTACTACATACTACTAAAGGGATCTTTCCTCCAGGAAGACATAACGATCCTAAATATTTACACACCCAATCCTGGAGCTGCAAGCTTAATCAAGCAAACTTTACTTACACTGAAACCATACATAGATCAAAATACAGTGATTGTTGGTGAGTTTAACACAGCACTCTCACCTATGGACAGATCAACAAGGCAAAAACTCAACAGAGAATCCTTAGAACTGAACCACGATATAGACCAACTAGATATAACAGACATCTGCAGAATATTCCACCCATTAAGAGCACAATATTCGTTTTTCTCAGCAGCACATGGAACATTTTCCAAAATAGACCACATCTTAGGCCATAAAACAAACCTGGACAGATTGAGAAACACTGAAATTATTCCATGCACACTCTCAGACCATAAAGGCATCAAATTGGAACTGAACACTCATCTCCACCAACGAAAACCCTGTAACTCATGGAGACTGAACAACACATTGTTGAATCAAAAACAATGGGTAATCGAAGAGATCAGAACAGATATCCAACTGTTTGTGAAATTTAACAATAAGGAGCACACAAATATCAACTCCTTAAGGACACAACAAAGGCAGTACTTAGAGGAAAATTTATAGCGCTGAGTGCCTACAACAGCAAGTTGGAAAAATGGCAAACCAACTAGTTAATGTCTCACCTTAACCTCCTGGGAAAAGAGCAACAAACCAACCCTAAACCCATTAGGAGAAAGGAAATTATTAAAATCAAAGCAGAATTAAATGATTTGGAATAAAAAAAACTGTAGAAAAATCAACAATACAAGGAGTTGGCTCTTTGAAAGAATTAACAAAATTGACAAGCCCTTAGCAAATCTTACCAAAAAAAGAAGAGAGCATATCGAAATAAACAAAATCGCAGATGAAAATGGTAATATCATGACAGAAATTACCAAGATCCAGAATATCATGAGGGAATACTTCTCAAACCTTTATGTCAATAAATTTAAGAATCTAGAAGAAATGGATGAATTCCTAGAAAATATTAAGATACCACACTGAACCCAGAAGAGCTAACCCAACTCAACAGGCCTATTTCAAGCTCTGAAATAGAAATGGAAATTAGACAACTTCCACTTAAAAAGAGCCCAGGGCCAGATGGATTCACAGCTGATTTCTATAAGGTCTTCAAAGCAGAGCTCACACCAATACTCCTCAAGCTCTTCAACGAAATTGAAAATGACGGTTTTTTACCAAACGCATTCTGTGAAGCCAGTATATCCCTCATCCCCAAACCAGAAAGAAAGAGCAATATGGACCCATTTCTTTGATGAACATCGATGCAAAACTTCTCAACAAAATACTTGCCAACCGTCTACAATAACTCATCAAAAAAAATATACACTATGATCAAACTGGATTCATCACAGGGAGGCAAAGCTGGTTCAACATACACAAATCAATTAATATAATTCGACACATCAACAGGAGCAAGGACAAAAATCACATGATTGTCTCAAAAGATCCGGAAAAGGCATTTGACAAGATCCAAAACCCCTTTATGTTAAAAGATGTGGAGAAACTAGGAATCCATGGAACATTTCTCAATGTAATAAAGGCTGTGTATGAGAAACCCACTGCCAGTATTATACTTAATGGTGAAAATCTAAAGCCATTCCCTCTAAAATCGGGAACGAGACAAGGATGCCCACTCTCTCCACTTCTTTTTAACATAGTACTAGAATTCCTAGGCAGTGCAAGAAGGCAAGAAGCAAGCATAAAGGGGATCCAAGTAGGGAAAGAGGAAATAAAACTATCCCTCTTTGCAGATGACATGATTCTGTATTTAAAGAATCCTATAGACTCTACTCCCAAGCTCCTTGAGCTGATTCAAAGCTTTGGAAGGGTAGCAGGCCATAAAATCAACCCTCGCAAATCAACTGCCTTCCTTTACGCCAACAGAGAGAGGAATGAGGCAATAATCAGGAAAGAAACTCCTTTCACAATAGCCTCAAAGAAAATAAAGTACCTAGGAATTAGCTTAACTAAGAATGTAAAGGACCGTTTAGATGAAAACTTTAAAACGCCAAAAAGGAAATTAAAGGAGAACTAAGGAAATGGAAAAACCTCCCATGCTCCTGGATTGGAAGAATCTACATTGTGAAAATGACAATCTTGCCAAGGGCTATCTACAAATTCAATGCGATACCCATCAACATCCCAATGTCATTCTTTAAAGAAATAGAAGAGGCAATTCAAAATTTCATATGGAATAATAAAAGACCCCGTAAGCAAAAACACTTCTTAGCTGAAATAACAGCGCTGGAGGAATTTCAATTCCAAACTTTAGACTCTATTACAGAGCTATAATTCTCAAAACAGCTTGGTACGGGCACAAGAACAGGCCTGAAGTCCAATGGAATAGAACTGCGGACCCAGATATTAAACCACAGACCTATGGCCACCTAATCTTTGACAAGGGAGCCAAAAAAATAGAATGGACGAAAGATAGCCTCTTGAACAAGTTGTGCTGGCAGAACTGGTTAAGCACCTGCAGAAAACTAAAGTTGGATCCTTCTTTGTCACCTTGCACTAGAATTAACTCCAAATGGATCAAAGACCTGGAGGTAAAAGCTGACACACTGAAAAGTTTACAGGAAGGAATAGGAGATACACTAGGCCTCCTTGGCACAGGTCGAAACTTTCTTAATAAGGACCAAGAATCACAACAAATCAGAGAAAGGCTGGATAAGTGGGACTGCATTAAACTGCAGAGCTTTTGTATGGCAACGGATATAGCTAATAAACTAATCAGGAAGCCTACAGAGTGGGAGAAGATCTTCACCAACCAAACAACGGACAAAGGCCTCATATCTAAAATATATCAACAACTCAAAAAATTGAATCACTCCAAAACTAACCTCCAAAGTAACACCCATCCCATTAAAAAATGGGCCAAAGACTTAAAGAGAGTCTTCTCTGAAGAAGAAACAAAAATGGCCTATAGACACATGAAGAAATGCTCAACATCTGGTCATAAAAGAAATGCAAACTAAACAACTCTAAGATTCCACCTCACTCCAGTTAGAATGGCCAGGATCAGGAAAACGAATGACAACAGATGCTGGAGGGGATGTGGCCAGGAGGGATCACTACTACACTGTTGGTGGGAGTGCAAACTCGTTCAATCACTATGGAAAGCAGTGTGGCAGTGCCTCAAAAGACTAAACATAGAACTCCCCTAATACCCAGCAATTCCACTACTTGGCATTTACCCAACAATCCAGAAACAAGGGCATACTAAACCCACTAGCACAACAATGTTCATTGCAGCACTATTCACCATAGCAAAGATATGGAACCAACCCAGATGTCCCTCAGTTGATGAGTGGATCAACAAGTTGTGGTATTTGTACACAATGGAATTCTATGCTGCTGTCAGAAAGAATGACATCGCCTCATTTGTTAGGAAATGGAAAGACTTAGAACAAATCATATTAAATGAAGTAAGCCAGACTCAAAGGAACTTAGGCTCAGTGGTTTCCCTCATTCGTCATAATCAGTAGAAACCTTGGGCTCTACTAGCAGAGATTTGCAATAGAGCAAAAGGCCATATATAAGGCCATATAATGTGAAGCTAATTGAAAGGACCTCCAGGATATTGAAACAAAAGCCACATAATGAATGATTGTTGTCCTTAATGTACTATGTTGTCTCTCATCTCCTTTGCTGTCCCTTGGTTACCCCATATTAGTATAGTATCTCACTTTGTTATCTGATATATTGAATTTATTTGTATTGGGATATTTGAAATTTGATAGGGAAGGGGGGAAAACCAAGACGGGTGGGGCGTGTGGGGTTGGAGGGAAATGGGTACCAACACATGTGAAAGGGTATCAATGTATGTGAATTAATGCACCTTCTATCTGGCAAATATCATGTAACCCTTTTACTAATTACAATAAAAAGAATTTAAAAAAAAGAAAGTTGTAGTGTGTGGGGATGATGATGGGGTCAAATACATTTCTTCTTAGAAATATACCTCATCTGGTTGCCCTGGATTTTCCTGGCCTTCTTCTTAGAGAAAGGCCTGTTATACTGGATTTGTGGCTTGGCAATGACCTAGCATGTACATCTTCGAGTAAGACATCCACAACATCCATGCCTGAGACTCGAGTTTCCTGACCTTTGGCAACAGCTCAGCAACATCTTTCTTCCTCCTGAGCCACAGGCCAAGTGAGCTGGCTTGAGTTGGCTGTTAGTTACAGTGGCTTGGTTACCAGGGTTCCATATTCTGTTCCATTGTGAGGGAGGCAGGGTCACCTTTCAGGGCCCAATGACCAAAGGTCCTTGCTCACAGAAGACCTCCACAAAGACATACTGGAGGCTGAATCTCTCCTCCAATCTCACAATATACATGTGGATGTAGTAAACAGCACACCTTATTTGTCCAATCCCAATGTCTTCCACTAGGCCCAACTACCAGTCTGCTCTCAGGCTCAAGGAGCCTTTCTTAGGTAAGATCCAAACTTAAGGGTCAATATTGCCCTCATCCTTTACAAAACATTAGCTTCACAGTGCCTTCTCTGCCTGCATTTTGCCCCTTGTCGAATTTTTTTTTGTTTTTGCTAGTCTTGGGACTTGACCTCAGAGTGTGAACATTGTTCTTGGGCTTTCTTTAGGCTTTAGCTGTCCCACCGAGCCACAGCACCACTTGCAGCGTTTTCCATGTATGTGGTAATGAGGAATCAAACCTGAGTCTTTTTGCGTGGTAGCCAAGGACTCTACCACTAGGTCAAACACACAGGGCATCTTGCACATATTTTTGACGTCAATCTACTAGGATATTATTAGGTTTCTGTATCCTAATCAATTTTTTCCTGATGATTAGCTTTGCTGTCATGTGTAAAAAATGCAAGAGGGAAAAACACAGAAGAATTAGTGAAATTAAAAAAAAGCATTACACACATTGATAAGTGTTCATTCTTTGTAGGAGAAAGGATATTTTGATATGATGATGACTTTATAATTACTATGTCAGGGTTGAGAGTTTGGCATAGTGGTAGAGTGCTTGCCTAGCATCCATGAAGATCTGGGTTTGATTGCTCAGTATCACATAGATAGAAAACCTAGATGTGGCACTGTGGCTCAAGTGGCAGAGGGCTACTCTTGAGAAAACCCGAGGACAGTGCTCAGGCCCTGAATTCAAGCCCCAAGACTGGCAGAAAAATAAAAGAAAATAAAAATGCTTTTACGAGCTAATTCACTCACAGCATTTGCTTCTGAAATCTTCGCTTCTGCATCTTGTGAAATACCCCTTTCCCTCAACGTAGAAAAGAAAAACAGATCCATCCCATGGTCCACTGTGAGGCCACTGGTTGGGCTAAGGACTAGTCGTCCAGCAACACATAAGTTTTATTCTAATACTTTCCAAAATTTGTACTGACATATGCTACCTACTTACCAACTTAGCTCAGTTATCCTTATGCTATACCTTTTCTTCATTACTACAATATTCTTACACTCGTACGTTAATCCTCTTGTACCTCCCCTGACCTCTCTCACTCTTTTTTTCTATCTTGGACCTCTGCTCGTCTTTCAACCCTTATACTGCACGGATCTACACTTGATGGCTGTTGGACAATATTGTATACGTAGGTGGTTAATTATTCTCTAGGCTCAGAGGGACTTGAAGACAATAGAGATTGGATTGAGAGGTTTATTGTTTTGGGTATAAATCACTATTCAGTGGTTGTATTAGACTGGTCTGTAAGTGCACAAAAAGAAAGAGTGATAATACCAATCAAAACTTGTGAACATCTAGTGTCTTCCAGCTACAGAGGTCTAGGTTGGTTATATCTGAAAAACTATAATCGTATTTAGTAGTAATCTTGCTCCCATTTTCAAATGGGCAGAACAAGAAACTCAAGAAAAATGTCAAATCAAGAAACAACATCCCCCACCCAATGTAAACAGACAATGGAACAGTCACTGGCAAACCTAGAGGAGAGTCTTCCAAGTGCTACACAAATGCAATTGATAAACATCATTAATGAAAAATGTGAAAATATAAAGAAAGAGTTAATGGAGGAAGCCATAGCTGAACAAGAGGAAACCATAAACAAGGTGATAAGTGAAAAAGAAGAAGCCATAAAGGAGGCCATAATAAAGGTTTTTCAAAGAAAGATGGATGAATTCATAAAATCCACAAATAAAAACGTGACCAAACTCCAGCAAATGTCTAAAGAAAATAAAGCTACTGAGCTAACCACTCAAAAGGAAATCAAGGAGATAAAGAAATCCATTCATGATCTAAAACAAGAGATGCAAGGCATCAAAAATGAGGAATTAGAAGCAAGGGAGATGAAAAATAAAGTAGATAGCTTTGATAGCAGGTTAGACAATGCAGAGGAGAGAATTTCCGGGGCTGAAGATAATTTAGGTATTATAGAGAAAGAACAGAAAATGAGTCAATCCAAATCTAGGAAATATGAGAGAGCGCTTCAGGAGGTCCAAGGTACAATTAGGAAGCCTAATTTAAGGCTAGTTGGTATTGAGGAGGGCGTGGAGAAAGAGGTCAATGGTACTGGAAATATACTTCAGGGAATCATCTCAGAGAATTTCCCAAATATCCAGAAGGGCAGGCCCATCCAGATACAAGAAGCTTTTAGAACCCAAACAGACCTGACCAGAAAAGAACATCCCACCGCCACATTGTGATCCGAACTGGATCAATACAAACGAAAGGAAAGATCCTAAAGGCAGCCAGGGAAAAGGGATCAGTAACCTATAAAGGCAAACCAATCAGAATAACCCCAGATTTTTCAGCAGAGACCATGCAAGCACGAAGTGACTGGAAGCATATATGTCATGCCCTTAAATCAAATAACTACCAACCAAGAATACTGTAGCCAGCTAAGCTCTCATTCATAACCGAGGGAACAATAAAAACATTCCATTCCAAGAAAAAGCTGCTACAATGTGTCGAAACAAAACCAACACTACAGAGAATTCTCAAAGATGCTCTATACATAGAAAACCAAAATAAATGCAATATAGGGAAAGAAATGGCACCTAAACAGCATACCATCTAAGGACCACAAGAACTGTGAAGACACAGGCCCTACTAAAAAGCTTTTAAAAATGGTAGGAACTAATAAATATCTCTCAATCCTACCTCTCAATATCAATGGACTTAACTCTCCAATTAAACGGCATAGGCTGTCTAGTTGGATCAAAAAGCAAGAGCCATCGTTCTGCTGTCTTCAAGAGACACATCTTACCCAAAAACAATCATCTTTTGAAAGTGAGAGGTTGGAATAAACTCTATCAAGCTAACTGCCCCCATAAACAGGCTGGAGTTGCCATCCTCATATCAGATACAATAGACTTCAAACTAAAATTAGTAAGAAAAGACAAAGAAGGTTACTACATACTACTAAAGGGATCTTTCCTCCAGGAAGACATAACGATCCTAAATATTTACACACCCAATCCTGGAGCTGCAAGCTTAATCAAGCAAACTTTACTTACACTGAAACCATACATAGATCGAAATACAGTGATTGTTGGTGAGTTTAACACAGCACTCTCACCTATGGACAGATCAACAAGGCAAAAACTCAACAGAGAATCCTTAGAACTGAACCACGATATAGACCAACTAGATATAACAGACATCTGCAGAATATTCCACCCATTAAGAGCACAATATTCGTTTTTCTCAGCAGCACATGGAACATTTTCCAAAATAGACCACATCTTAGGCCATAAAACAAACCTGCACAGATTGAGAAACACTGAAATTATTCCATGCACACTCTCAGACCATAAAGGCATCAAATTGGAACTGAACACTCATCTCCACCAACGAAAACCCTGTAACTCATGGAGACTGAACAACACATTGTTGAATCAAAAACAATGGGTAATCGAAGAGATCAGAACAGATATCCAACTGTTTGTGAAATTTAACAATAAGGAGCACACAAATATCAACTCCTTAAGGACACAACAAAGGCAGTACTTAGAGGAAAATTTATAGCGCTGAGTGCCTACAACAGCAAGTTGGAAAAATGGCAAACCAACTAGTTAATGTCTCACCTTAACCTCCTGGGAAAAGAGCAACAAACCAACCCTAAACCCATTAGGAGAAAGGAAATTATTAAAATCAAAGCAGAATTAAATGATTTGGAATAAAAAAAACTGTAGAAAAATCAACAATACAAGGAGTTGGCTCTTTGAAAGAATTAACAAAATTGACAAGCCCATAGCAAATCTTACCAAAAAAAGAAGAGAGCATATCGAAATAAACAAAATCGCAGATGAAAATGGTAATATCATGACAGAAATTACCAAGATCCAGAATATCATGAGGGAATACTTCTCAAACCTTTATGTCAATAAATTTAAGAATCTAGAAGAAATGGATGAATTCCTAGAAAATATTAAGATACCACACTGAACCCAGAAGAGCTAACCCAACTCAACAGGCCTATTTCAAGCTCTGAAATAGAAATGGAAATTAGACAACTTCCACTTAAAAAGAGCCCAGGGCCAGATGGATTCACAGCTGATTTCTATAAGGTCTTCAAAGCAGAGCTCACACCAATACTCCTCAAGCTCTTCAACGAAATTGAAAATGACGGTTTTTTACCAAACGCATTCTGTGAAGCCAGTATATCCCTCATCCCCAAACCAGAAAGAAAGAGCAATATGGACCCATTTCTTTGATGATCATCGATGCAAAACTTCTCAACAAAATACTTGCCAACCGTCTACAATAACTCATCAAAAAAATATACACTATGATCAAACTGGATTCATCACAGGGAGGCAAAGCTGGTTCAACATACACAAATCAATTAATATAATTCGACACATCAACAGGAGCAAGGACAAAAATCACATGATTGTCTCAAAAGATCCGGAAAAGGCATTTGACAAGATCCAAAACCCCTTTATGTTAAAAGATGTGGAGAAACTAGGAATCCATGGAACATTTCTCAATGTAATAAAGGCTGTGTATGAGAAACCCACTGCCAGTATTATACTTAATGGTGAAAATCTAAAGCCATTCCCTCTAAAATCGGGAACGAGACAAGGATGCCCACTCTCTCCACTCCTTTTTAACATAGTACTAGAATTCCTAGGCAGTGCAAGAAGGCAAGAAGCAAGCATAAAGGGGATCCAAGTAGGGAAAGAGGAAATAAAACTATCCCTCTTTGCAGATGACATGATTCTGTATTTAAAGAATCCTATAGACTCTACTCCCAAGCTCCTTGAGCTGATTCAAAGCTTTGGAAGGGTAGCAGGCCATAAAATCAACCCTCGCAAATCAACTGCCTTCCTTTACGCCAACAGAGAGAGGAATGAGGCAATAATCAGGAAAGAAACTCCTTTCACAATAGCCTCAAAGAAAATAAAGTACCTAGGAATTAGCGTAACTAAGAATGTAAAGGACCGTTTAGATGAAAACTTTAAAACGCCAAAAAGGAAATTAAAGGAGAACTAAGGAAATGGAAAAACCTCCCATGCTCCTGGATTGGAAGAATCTACATTGTGAAAATGACAATCTTGCCAAGGGCTATCTACAAATTCAATGCGATACCCATCAACATCCCAATGTCATTCTTTAAAGAAATAGAAGAGGCAATTCAAAATTTCATATGGAATAATAAAAGAACCCGTAAGCAAAAACACTTCTTAGCTGAAATAACAGCGCTGGAGGAATTTCAATTCCAAACTTTAGACTCTATTACAGAGCTATAATTCTCAAAACAGCTTGGTACTGGCACAAGAACAGGCCTGAAGTCCAATGGAATAGAACTGCGGACCCAGATATTAAACCACAGACCTATGGCCACCTAATCTTTGACAAGGGAGCCAAAAAAATAGAATGGACGAAAGATAGCCTCTTGAACAAGTTGTGCTGGCAGAACTGGTTAAGCACCTGCAGAAAACTAAAGTTGGATACTTCTTTGTCACCTTGCACTAGAATTAACTCCAAATGGATCAAAGACCTGGAGGTAAAAGCTGACACACTGAAAAGTTTACAGGAAGGAATAGGAGATACACTAGGCCTCCTTGGCACAGGTCGAAACTTTCTTAATAAGGACCAAGAATCACAACAAATCAGAGAAAGGCTGGATAAGTGGGACTGCATTAAACTGCAGAGCTTTTGTATGGCAACGGATATAGCTAATAAACTAATCAGGAAGCCTACAGAGTGGGAGAAGATCTTCACCAACCAAACAACGGACAAAGGCCTCATATCTAAAATATATCAACAACTCAAAAAATTGAATCACTCCAAAACTAACCTCCAAAGTAACACCCATCCCATTAAAAAATGGGCCAAAGACTTAAAGAGAGTCTTCTCTGAAGAAGAAACAAAAATGGCCTATAGACACATGAAGAAATGCTCAACATCTGGTCATAAAAGAAATGCAAACTAAACAACTCTAAGATTCCACCTCACTCCAGTTAGAATGGCCAGGATCAGGAAAACGAATGACAACAGATGCTGGAGGGGATGTGGCCAGGAGGGATCACTACTACACTGTTGGTGGGAGTGCAAACTCGTTCAATCACTATGGAAAGCAGTGTGGCAGTGCCTCAAAAGACTAAACATAGAACTCCCCTATGACCCAGCAATTCCACTACTTGGCATTTACCCAACAATCCAGAAACAAGGGCATACTAAACCCACTAGCACAACAATGTTCATTGCAGCACTATTCACCATAGCAAAGATATGGAACCAACCCAGATGTCCCTCAGTTGATGAGTGGATCAACAAGTTGTGGTATTTGTACACAATGGAATTCTATGCTGCTGTCAGAAAGAATGACATCGCCCCATTTGTTAGGAAATGGAAAGACTTAGAACAAATCATATTAAGTGAAGTAAGCCAGACTCAAAGGAACTTAGGCTCAGTGGTTTCCCTCATTCGTCATAATCAGTAGAAACCTTGGGCTCTACTAGCAGAGATTTGCAATAGAGCAAAAGGCCATATATAAGGCCATATAATGTGAAGCTAATTGACAGGACCTCCAGGATATTGAAACAAAAGCCACATAATGAATGATTGTTGTCCTTAATGTACTATGTTGTCTCTCATCTCCTTTGCTGTCCCTTGGTTACCCCATATTAGTATAGTATCTCACTTTGTTATCTGATATATTGAATTTATTTGTATTCGGATATTTGAAATTTGATAGGGAAGGGGGGAAAACCAAGACGGGTGGGGCGTGTGGGGTTGGAGGGAAATGGGTACCAACACATGTGACAGGGTATCAATGTATGTGAATTAATGCACCTTCTACCTGGCAAATATCATGTAACCCTTTTACTAATTACAATAAAAAGAATTTAAAAAAAAAGAAAGTTGTAGTGTGTGGGGATGATGATGGGGTCAAATACATTTCTTCTTAGAACTATACCTCATCTGGTTGCCCTGGATTTTCCTGGCCTTCTTCTTAGAGAAAGGCCTGTTATACTGGATTTGTGGCTTGGCAATGACCTAGCATGTACATCTTCGAGTAAGACATCCACAACATCCATGCCTGAGGCTTGAGTTTCCTGACCTTTGGCAACAGCTCAGCAACATCTTTCTTCCTCCTGAGCCACAGGCCAAGTGAGCTGGCTTGAGTTGGCTGTTAGTTACAGTGGCTTGGTTACCAGGGTTCCATATTCTGTTCCATTGTGAGGGAGGCAGGGTCACCTTTCAGGGCCCAATGACCAAAGGTCCTTGCTCACAGAAGACCTCCACAAAGACATACTGGAGGCTGAATCTCTCCTCCAATCTCACAATATACATGTGGATGTAGTAAACAGCACACCTTATTTGTCCAATCCCAATGTCTTCCACTAGGCCCAACTACCAGTCTGCTCTCAGGCTCAAGGAGCCTTTCTTAGGTAAGATCCAAACTTAAGGGTCAATATTGCCCTCATCCTTTACAAAACATTAGCTTCACAGTGCCTTCTCTGCCTGCATTTTGCCCCTTGTCGAATTTGTTTTTTGTTTTTGCTAGTCTTGGGACTTGACCTCAGAGTGTGAACATTGTTCTTGGGCTTTCTTTAGGCTTTAGCTGTCCCACCGAGCCACAGCACCACTTGCAGCGTTTTCTATGTATGTGGTAATGAGGAATCAAACCTGAGTCTTTTTGCGTGGTAGCCAAGGACTCTACCACTAGGTCAAACACACAGGGCATCTTGCACATATTTTTGACGTCAATCTACTAGGATATTATTAGGTTTCTGTATCCTAATCAATTTTTTCCTGATGATTAGCTTTGCTGTCATGTGTAAAAAATGCAAGAGGGAAAAACACAGAAGAATTAGTGAAATTAAAAAAAAGCATTACACACATAGATAAGTGTTCATTCTTTGTAGGAGAAAGGATATTTTGATATGATGATGACTTTATAATTACTATGTCAGGGTTGAGAGTTTGGCATAGTGGTAGAGTGCTTGCCTAGCATCCATGAAGATCTGGGTTTGATTGCTCAGTATCACATAGATAGAAAACCTAGATGTGGCACTGTGGCTCAAGTGGCAGAGGGCTACTCTTGAGAACACCCGAGGACAGTGCTCAGGCCCTGAATTCAAGCCCCAAGACTGGCAGAAAGATAAAAGAAAATAAAAATGCTTTTACGAGCTAATTCACTCACAGCATTGGCTTCTGAAATCTTCGCTTCTGCATCTTGTGAAATACCCCTTTCCCTCAACGTAGACAAGAAAAACAGATCCATCCCATGGTCCACTGTGAGGCCACTGGTTGGGCTAAGGACTAGTCGTCCAGCAACACATAAGTTTTATTCTAATACTTTCCAAAATTTGTACTGACATATGCTACCTACTTACCAACTTAGCTCAGTTATCCTTATGCTATACCTTTTCTTCATTACTACAATATTGCAGAGACCATGCAAGCACGAAGTGACTGGAAGCATATATGTCATGCCCTAAATCAAATAACTACCAACCAAGAATACTGTAGCCAGCTAAGCTCCCATTCATAACTGAGGGAACAATAAAAACATTCCATTCCAGGGAAAAGCTGCAACAATATGTCGAAACAAAACCAACACTACAGAGAATTCTCAAAGATGCTCTATACATAGAAAACCAAAATAAATGCAATATAGGGAAAGAAATGGCACCTAAACAGCATACCATCTAAGGACCACAAGAACTGTCAAGACACAGGCCCTACTAAAA
This sequence comes from Megascapheus bottae, assembly GCF_031878675.1. Lineage (NCBI taxonomy): Eukaryota > Metazoa > Chordata > Mammalia > Rodentia > Geomyidae > Megascapheus > Megascapheus bottae. The sequence goes on along the minus strand of NW_028327531.1, from coordinate 70,884 downwards.
GCTTTTAAAAATGGTAGGAACTAATAAATATCTCTCAATCCTAACTCTCAATGTCAATGGACGTAACTCTCCAATTAAACGGCATAGGCTGTCTAGTTGGATCAAAAAGCAAGAGCCATCGTTCTGCTGTCTTCAAGAGACACATCTTACCCAAAAACAATCATCTTTTGAAAGTGAGAGGTTGGAATAAACTCTATCAAGCTAACTGCCCCCATAAACAGGCTGGAGTTGCCATCCTCATATCAGATACAATAGACTTCAAACTAAAATTAGTAAGAAAAGACAAAGAGGGTTACTACATACTACTAAAGGGATTTTTCCCCCAGGAAGACATAACGATCCTAAATATTTACACACCCTTTTGAAGATTCTCAAAAGATTGAAGATTCTGCCAGTGTAAGTTAGATTCCGTCATTGATATTAAATAATGCAATGAGTAGGGATTTATATTTGAAATATCACTGTTGACAAAATCTAACACACATTTGCTTAGTATATGCTTTTGATTTCCCAAGAAGTTCAGTACAAGCTAACAGGTGTGGCATATATCGACTGGGAGAAATGATTCAGAATATGTGACTCATTTGAACAGGAGTCAGTGAAAAGATACAGAAGCAGGATACCCATATTGTTATAATTTTTATCTTTTGCATATTTTGTGTTTGTTATTAATTCCATTTCCAGTGTGCATTTCTAGGTAAAAACTTTTAAAATGTTTCCAAACAATTTGTTATTTCAACAGCAAAAAAAGTTATTTATATGCCTGATAAAATTCACAGAATCCAAATTTTTCCATATTATTTTTTGTTTTTTGTTTTTTGTTTTTGGTGGGTCATAGAACTTGAACTCAACCTGGGCACTATCCCCTGAGCTCTTCAGCTCCAGGCTACCACCTTTCCCTGGAGCCAAGCCCCACTTCCCATTTTCTAAAGGTAAATTGGGATAAGAGTCTCATGTCTTTTTGTGCCAGGATGGCTTTAAACCTTGATCCTCAGATCTCAGCCTCCTGAGTAGCTAGGATTATAGAAGTGAGCCACCACCCCATCATGCTCAGCTTTCTGGTTTTTATAAACAAGCCCTTTGGCTGGAAGTCGGTCTGAGCACTGTCTTTCCGCTTTCCTCAAGCCTAGTGATCTTCTACTTGAGCCACAGCACTACTTCTGGTTTTTTCTGTGTATGTGGTACTGCGGAATTGAACCTTCGTCTTCATGCAAGCACTCTACAACTATGCCAAACTCCCAGCCCCGCCATATTAGTTTTTATGATAGATCTTTCCATGCATCTAGGATGGCTAGAAATCCTTCTTGAGTTTCCCAAGATCAGGGAGTATAGGTGTGTCCCATCCTGTGTGGCTACATAACCATTGTTTAGGGTACAGTTCTCTCTTCATTCTACCCATCTAGAGCAATTTTCATCTTCCATGTATAATCATTAAACATTCAGCTCCTGTTCCTCTCTACTCCATTCTCTGGAACCATCCTGCTTTTTGGCTCTAAGGGTTTGTTGATCCTTGGAAGCTCTGGAAGGGAAAACATACCCTAGCTTTTCCTTTATGACTGCTGTATTTTTAGTTTACTGTAATCAAGTTTCATCTGTAAAATATAGTAAAATATTATTCCTTTTCAATGCATTGTTTTACATATTTCTATCTTTTGATTATTATTAATAATTGTGAATGTATTCTCCACATATTTGTTCTAGTCTCTGCTTTCTCTTCCGTTAGGTACAAATCTAGAAATAGAAGTGTTGGACCATATTTCTATGTAATTCTATATTTAGTACTTTTTTAGCACTCTCCAAGCAATTTTTGATTGTTTTATATTACTTGCAGAACTATTCCAAAGTTCTACTTCTTCTCACTACCTTCCCAGTAATAGTTAGACTTTGAAAGTTGTTTTTTTGTATGCGTGTGTGTGTGTGTGTGTGTTTGTGTGTGTGTATGTGGATCTTTTTGTTTAAAACTATATTTATATTAACATATTTAAAGTAATGATTTCATTGTAGTTTTAATTTTTCCCATGACTTTTAATATTGAAATCTTTCTACATTTTGAACTACTATTTCTATATATTCTTTTTAGAAAATCCTCTCCAATCTTCAATTTTTTTCCCTTTTTTTGTGGGGTAGTGGGGAAAGTCATGGGGCTTGGACCTTGGGCCGTGAGCTCTTTAGTTTAAGGCTATGGTCCTACCCTGAGTATTGCCCCTCACTTCTTCTGCTCACAGCTCCCGACCCCTCTTCCCATTATATACAGAACCAAGGTCATCGTCAGTGTTTTTGAAAAAGTAAAACATACAGTAAATTTGTAGTATAAAACAGCAAGAAATTAATTTCTTGCCAGGTGCAGTGACTTCTACCTGTAATCCTAGCTACTCAGATATCAGGCTGATATCTAAAGATTTGGTTCAAAGCCAGCCTGGGTATTAGAAAGTCTATGAGACTCTCATCTACAGTTAACCACTAGAATATGGGAAATGGCACTGTGGCTTCATAGGTAGGGTGATAGCCTTGAGTTGAAGAGCTCAGGAACAGTGCCCAGGCCCAGAGTTCAAGCCTTACAAATCTCCCAGCCAAAAAAAAGAAAAAAAGTTTCTTCCCCAAGTGATTATTATGCCAGACATAGAACATTAACATTCTGGGTGTACTTCACAGTATTATTACTTGATACCCTAAGATTTTGCAATATTCTCACAGTACCAGCATATGTCATCATATAATGTAGTTCCTTTTCAATGGAATAGTTCCATTTATAACCTAAATCTACTCCCCCGACTTATTTTTGTCGATACCACAATTGCTCTACCATGATATGCCACAAGCCATTAAACATTTTATGGTGGGTAATTGGAAAGGAGTCTGATGGAATTTTGTGCAAGGCTGGCTTTGAACCATGGTCCTCAGATCTCAGTCTCCTGAGTAGCTAGGATGACAGGCGTGAGCCACCAACACCTGGCTTGACTTTTCATTTTCTTGTGGGTCTTGGGACTTGAACTCTGGGCCTAGGCACCATCCCTAAGCTTTTCAGGTCAATATTTCATGTAAGTCTAAACATTTAAGTAAAGGAATAAAATTCCAACAAAAAAAGAATAAAATTCCAGACATGGTGTGTTTATAACTCAGTGCTAATTACTTGATGAAAATGTGCCATTCCAGAAGCTGGTGTTATTTGATGATGTAGCTGTGGATTTCAGCTGGGAGGAGTGGCAGCATCTGGACAATGCTCAGAGGACCCTGTACAGAGATGTAATGCTGGAGACCTACAGCAACCTGGTGTCCTTAGGTGAGAAAAAGTCAAATTCACTTGCAAGGCCAAGTGCCTTGTTATTTTGCAGATACGTGAATGTTTATCAAACTTTCAATACTATTTAAATGAAAAATTCCAGGCCCTGAGAAGTATCATTACTTTCTAAAGAAAACCTAAGGTAATTTTGTACTCATTCTTCAGGATACCTTCAGGATACTTTGACAACAGTTCTAAATTATGTTTCCTCTAATGGAGACGACATTCCAAACTTACACAGTAATTGTAAGTGGATAAACAATCCAGAATAGAATATATATCATTATTGGAAATAGGATCTACAAATCACTAAACAGTGAGTTTATAATGGAAACCTGGCACTAGGTGCAATGTTTCATGCCTGTAATCTTAAAATATTCAGGAGGAAGAAATCTAAGAATTCTAATTTGAAGCCAGCAATCGCATAAAAATTGCCATGAAACTCTATAACTCCAAGTAACCCCTCAAAACTGTTAGTGGAGTGTCAAGAGTTTGACTTTTTGGTTGAGTGCTTGCCTAGCATGCATGAAGACCTATGCATGTAAGTGGAGCTGGGACTCAAACTGGTATTTTTCTAGCCTTGAGCAAGACAGCTAAGTTTATGCCATACAAAATGAATCCAGAGCTGGGTAAAAGTCAACCATGGAGCCAGTGAGAAATGAGAAAAAAGATTTAATAGATAACTTGTGAGTAGGATGTCTGCGATCTTAAAGCAATGATGACACAGCATAAGCAATAATTCTCTACTGTTTCTAATTTACAGGGCCCTGTGTTCCCAAACCTGTATTAATTGACAAGCTAGAGCACTGTGCAGAACTCTGGATAGGAAATTCCTCTGACAAGAATATCACAGGTGAGTGAATGCATCTTCATATTGATGTTGGAGCCTGAGCCCCATTGGTAAGTTCATGTTGTGATGTACTGAGCAATAATATTCTTAGTTACCCTAAATCCTGTGTGGAACCTATGGAATTCTTTGTGAATGAATCAAGAATCATTTTCTTTTCCCAATCCTATGCTTGGTCTCAGATCCTGAGCATGGTCCTTGGATTTTCTCAAGGCTAGCACTCTACTTCTTGAGTTGTAGCACCACTTCTGGCTTTTTCTTTGTATGTAGTACCAAGGAACTGAACCAGGTCTTTGTGAATGCTAGCCCAAACCCCCGGCACCAAGAATCATAGGGTGATATAATGAATTCTATGTGGCAGTAGAGTTAAAGTTAGATTTCTCTGTAGAAATCACTGTGAAACAAAATAAAATGAGAAAGCCATGAGCCCGTGGCTCATGCCTGCAATCCTAGCTGCTTACAAGGCTGAGATCTGAGGATCAAGGTTCAAAGACTGACCTATCACAAGAAAACCTCAGACTCTTCTCTCCAATGTACCAATAGAAAATGAGAAGTGGGGTTGAGGCTAAAGACATAGGACAGTAGCCTTGAGCTGAAGAACTCAGGAAGAACAGCCAGATCTAGAATTCAAGTCCCATGACTGCAAAACAAGAAAGAAAGGAAGAAAGAAAGAAAGAAAGAAAGAAAGAAAGAAAGAAAGAAAGAAAGGAAGAAAGAAAGAAGGAAAGAACAAAGAGGGAAGAAAGAGGGAAGGAAGGAAAGGAAGAAAGAAAGAAAGAAAGAAAGAAAGAAAGAAAGAAAGAAAGAAAGAAAGAAAGAAAGAAAATAATATTTCATTTCTTTAAAACTAAGACTATAAATGATTGAGCAAACAAGAATAAGTCAGGGCATTATTCTCTGATAAGGATAATGTCTTTTTGCTGTTAGGAAGAGACTGGTATTCAGAACCAGACCTTTCCACCGGAAATTGAGCCTAGTGGTAGAGTGCTTGCTAGCATGCACAAAGACACAGGTTTGATTCATTATTACCACATACATAGAAAAAGCCACAAGTAATGACTTCATTGGTAGAGTTCTAGTCTTGAGAAAACCCAAGGACAGTGGTTAGGTCCTAAGTTCAAACCCAGGAATGGAAGGGAAAAAAAACAACAAAGTTTCAATCAACATAAGAAAATTAACTAGACAATGAGCTGGAGATTTTCTGGTCTTCCATGGTTCTGAGGGACAGGAGTGTTAGAAAGGAATTTTTATAAGACTTCAAATGGAAAGAAACAAGTTTCAAAATTCCCACAAATACCTAAATTGAGACTTTAGTGAGAAGTTGTAACTGAAGGGATATAGGTGTAAGTCCTTACTGTCAAGAATCGTTCTTGCTTGGATCAAAGGCAAACAGACATATAAACCAAACTTGTGGCCGCTGAATCTAGAAAAAATTCGTGTTCCTCACTTAATGGTTAATAAGCAAACAGCATTGAAACTGGGTAAGGTAATCCTATCTGCTACTCAGGACCTGAGACTCTTATCGTAGTTAACTCTAGAAAACAGAAGTGGGGCTGTAGCTCTAGGATAGGGGTTATAGTCTTCTGCTGAAGTGTTCAGGGACAGGGCCGATGCCTATGAACTACAAAAAAAAAAGAAAAGAAAAGAAAAGAAAGTTTTAAAAAGATGCAAAACAGCACAATATTTAGATTATTTCTCAAAAATAAAAGAAAGGCAGCTATTCCTCAATGTATAAACAAAACAGTATTTGAAAAAAAACAGCTGCAGGTATATTATAGGTAGTACTCAGCTTAAAACTGTAGCAATACATAGTTGTGTAATTTCAATAAATATTTCCTGTGATATAAAAAGAGAACTAAAACAGAGAAAAATATTATTGGTCATTGTAAAATATCATTTTCTTAATATGTTAGTGAGAAAAGCATATATTTCTCACAAATCAATTTCCACTTTTATATTTTAAAATATCTAACACTTAGGATGGGAAAGTAAAGTCATTACCTTTACAGTAAGGAATATTTGTATCTCATGTATGTTTGTGTCTTTTTTTCTATGACTCATTTTAGATGTCCAGGTAATGGAAAATGTGTTCAAGACCTGCCAGGAAAGTCCACATGAATGTCTTTGTGAAGTAGCAGTTGCAAGTAGTATCGAAGTGGAGGAAAACGTGAGATTAGCAACAACTTTAAATTTGAGCTCTACACATAATCCAGAGCTGATTAGTAATAACGGTAACAACTTAGGGGTGAGGATTGAGGAGTTCATTAAGTGTCAGAACATGCTTCTGTCTCCTAAGCCTGATGAGATTCATGCTGCATATAGATCTCGTATGTCTCCTGTTCTTAAAAAATCCATCGGATATTCAGAGCATTTTATTCATGATTGTGACAGTCCAAAAGATCTGCAGTATCATAATTCTGTTCTCCCTGCCCAAGAAATTCTTCAGGGAGGGAGGAAAACTGCTAAATGTACTGTGTGATGAAAAATATTGTACTTAACACCGACCATCACTACACATCCGAAAATGTACACAGGAGAGACTCCTCATACATGTAGTGAATGTGAGAAATCTTTCAGTAATGAAATACGCCTTACAATACCTCAGAGCAATTATCCTGAGATATGTGATGCGTACATCAAGTGTGAAAATTAATTTCTGAGAAGTCAGACCTGATGCTCCAACCTCGATCTCCAAGAGAAGACAAACCTTATGAATATGAGGAACGTAATACAATTTCTGCCCAGAATTCAGCTCTCAGCACACATCAGAGATCTCACCCAGAAGAGAAATCTTATGAATGGGATAAATGTGGGAAGACTTTTGGACTGAAATCATACCTCACTTTTCACCAGAGAAGACACACAGAAGAGAAACCTTATGAATGTAACAAATGTGAAAAGTCTTTCACCCAGAAGATACACCTTCGAGTTCATCAAATAACACACACAGGAGAGAAATCTTATAAGTGTAATGAATGTGGAAAGTCTTTCCAAGGGAAGGGAAAACTTCGTGTTCATCAGAGAATACACACAGGAGTGAAACCTTATGAATGTAACCAATGTGTAAAGTCTTTCAGACAGAAATCTTCCCTCAAATTGCATCAAAGAACACACACAGGAGAGAAACCTTATGTGTGCAACAAATGTGGAAAGACCTTCAAGTGGAAGTCATATCTTGATGGGCATAATAGAACACACACAGGAAAGAAAACTTATGCATGTAGTGAATGCGGAAAGTTTTTCAAATGGAAGGTAAAACTCCGTGTTCATCAGAGAATATACTCAGGAGAAACACCTTATGAGTGTAACATATGTGGAAAGTCCTTCACACAAAAGCCAAACCTCAACATGCATAAGACAATTCAAACAGGAGAAAAACCTTATGAATGTAACCGATGTGGAATGTCTTTCAAATGGAAGTCTTCCCTCAAATTGCATCAGAGAACACACACAGGAGAGAAACTGTACGAGTGCATCAAATGTGGTAAGACCTTCAAATGGAAGTCACATTACAGGAGGCATAACAGAATTCACACATATTAGAAACCTTAGGAATATAACCAAAGTTGAAACTCTTTCGTGCAGTATTCACCCTTCAGGAAGCGTAAGAGAGTTCACACATATGAGAAGCCTTAGCAATGTAATAAATAGGAAAGACTTTTTAGTCTGTGGAAGAAAACTCAGCTTGTGTCACAGAACCAACACAAGATCAAACCCTTAATGAATGTAGCAAATGTTCAGTCTTTTCCCCAGAAGGCACAAGTCAAGATTTATCACTAAACACCCACAGGATAGAATCCTATGAATAAAATGAAAGGGAAATTTTTTTGAAGAATTCATAGTTGAGTTTGCATGATACCACACAGACACAGGATAAAAATCGTATGAATATAAGAATATGAAAAATCCATCATGAACGCATGACTAAGTATAAAATGCACATAGGACAGAAAAAACTTATGAATATTACAAATGTGGAAAGTGTTTGACCTGGAAGGCATACTTCTGTGTTCATCACAAACCTGATTCCCATAGAAGAAAAGAAAACTAATGAATAGAACGAATGTGCAATGACTTTTAATCAGAAGTCAGTCTTCAGTACATTTCAGAACATACACAATAGAGAAATTCTGAGTAATGAAAAGCATTTAGCTATATATAAAATCTCTGTATATGGGAGCATTAGGGTAAGTAGCTCAGGCCCTGAGTTCAAGCCTAAGGATTGGAGAGAGAGAGAGAGAGAGAGAGAGAGAGAGAGAGAGAGAGAGAGAGAGAGAGAGAGAGAGAGAGAGAGAGAGAGAGAGAGAGAGACAGAGAGAGAGAGAGAGAAAGAGAGAAAAGAGAGAGAGAAACAGGAACTTCTAAATTTTACAGAGATAGAGAAGGAGAGAGACAAGGAGACAGAAACTAATTTCTAAACTTCACAGTCTTTCTATTTCCTTACAAATTCGTCTATGTCATTCTTTCTGACAGAAGCACAGAATTCCATTGTGTAAAAATACCATATTTGATCTACTCATCAACTGACGGGCCTCTTGTTTGGTTCCATACCTTTGCTATAGTAAATAGTGCTGTGATAAATGTTATTGTTCTAGTGAATTTACTATGTCCTATCTGGACGATTGGCAAGTAGTGAAATTGCTGGATCACAGGGGAGCTCTATGTTTAGTCTTTTTGGGATACTGCCATAGTGCTTTCCATAGTGGTTGAACGAGTTTGCAATCCCACCAGCAGTGTAGTAGTGATCCCTCCTGGCCACATCCCCTCCAGCATACGTTATTAGATTTCTGGATCTTGGCCACTCTAACTGGAGTGAGGAGGAAAAGGAAAAGAGGAACTGAAACTTTCTCTCCTTACAGATGACATGATTCTGTATTTAAAGAACACTATAGACTCTACTCCCAAGCTGCTTGAGCTGATATAAAACTTTGGTAAGGTAGCAGGGTATAAAATTAACCCTCAATGTCAACTGCCTTCCTATATGCCAACAAATGAGAGGAATGAGGCAGGAATCAGGATAGCAACTCATTTTGCTATCAAAGAAAATAAAATACCTAGGAATTAACTTAGAATGTAAAGCACATTTTTGATAGAACTATAAACCCTGGAGAAGGAAATTAACGCAGAACTGAGGAAATGCAAAAACCTACGCTCCTGCTTTGGAAGAAGTAATATTGTAAAAATGGCAATCTTGATAAGGACTATCTACAAATTCAGTGCAATATTCATCAATATCCCAATGTCATTCTTTAAAGAAACAGAAGAGGAAATCCAAAATTTCACTTGGAATAATAAAAGACCCCTTATAGTCTGTCTTCTTGCATGATACATAATGTTTAATCTCATCTTCTCCACCAAAATCTCACCTTTCTCATTGAGACATAGGTGGCCCTGTTTACTAGCAGCAAAGGCTCAAACTCGCAGTTTCAGGTGTCACCACTGCCTCTGTTACTGGGTAGATCTAACTCTGTCATCGATTCTGAGGTCTGCTCTGGGAGTCTTGGTCACAAGTTGTTCTGTGGCATCTGCTGCCAGCCTGTGACTATTTGCTTCCTTTTCCTCCAGCAGCCTACAACAGGGAATGAAGTTCAGGCGCTGATGCTCTCCTTCATATGCAGGGCAGGATGAGCCCAACCAACCCTCATCTTCCTCTTCCAATTTTTGGGAAAAAATGTGCTGGCAGAAGTCCTCAGGTGTGGGGCATGGCTGATCCACACTTTTAATCCAGGCTGGTCAGGAGGCTGAGATCTGAGTATGGAAGTTCCAAGTCACCTAGAACAGGAAAGTCTGATAGATTCTTACTACCAAAAATAAAAACAGCTGGGAATGGAGTTTGGGCTCAAGTGGTAAGGGGCTAGTCTTGAGTACAAATGCTTAGTGCCCAGGCCCTGAGTTCAGGCTCCAGCACTGCCAACAACCTCACTTTAGTGAGATTTTAGCTTTATCCATGTAGGCACATCTCACTGGAATCTTTGCTGGTAGAGATAGTCTTCATAATTTTGTCTCAAGGTAAAGGTCCTCCTGGAGTAATAGACAAAAGGTGTCATGGAGAGAGGAGCCCCACTTGCTCCAGGTTTGAAGATGGCACAGGTCAAGCCAGCATGGAGTTGGCACATCAGTCTTTTTCCTAGCACCACCTACCAGTGAATGTCAAATGACATTGATTGTTGTGGGATTGTGTGATTGAAGTGCCCCATTAAGGGCAGTATTAGCACATCCAAACTTGGATACCAGGAATGCTGAAATCTCAAAGCTAAGATTTCTGTTGGCTACAGAAATGCTGGTGTGTCTGTTATTCACTAAAAGTTCAGGTGCAAAGATTCTGAAGCTTGATGCCATGTGTTTATTCCATTTAATAAAATTATTTTAATGCACTGTATAAGTTAAAACATTTGATAAGAGTCAGGGGTAGTGAAAACATTGTTCTTGAATTCAGGTGTCTGGCAGGGTAATGGGGGTAGGTGTTGGTGGCTGGGACTATGAAGCTGGAGCTGCTATCAAACCATGGATCATGTTCCTCTTTGTCTGGGAGAAATGACTCCAAAGATGAAATTTGAATGGTGAGGAAAAGATGATGATGTACTCAGGAAATTTCTCCTAAACAAATGCTCATGTGGAAGTGGGATGGGGGCTAGGCATATCTGAGGCAGAGCTTAAGGGGGCTTCTCATGGCGTTGAGAACGTTCCTTGCAACTTCAGGCATGCAGCAGGGTGTTTTAGATGGGCATTGTGAGATGGATGGAATAAGACTGGAGACAAGATGAATGCTGGATCCTGCAATGCTCTTGCATGAGTGGCTGGTGGCTCACCTGAAAGAACTAATTATGTCTAAAAAAGAAATCAGGAATTTGTTTTGATAAGATAATACCTGTAATCCGAGGCATATTCAGGATCCTGATCTTAGTATTGTGGTTTAAAACCAACCCAGCAAAGGGAAAAATGCATGAGACTCTTACTCCCAGTTTAGAGCAAGAACAAAGATTGAAGTAGAGCTGTGGCACAAGAGCTAGAGTGCTACCTTGAGCAAAAAATAGCTAAGAAAAAGCTCCAGGTCTTGAGTTCAAGGCCAGGAATGAAAGAAGGAAGGTAAAAAAAGGGAAGTATGTGAGGAAGGGAAATATATAAATGAAAGAGAGAAGGAACTAGAAATTTAAAACTAGAGAATATTTAAAATTCATCAGTCCTTCTAAGAAAAGTGTTGGAGTATGGGTTCTATATGTGGTGAACTGGAAGCCCAGCAGTGACTTGTTAACCAAAGAGTCACCATGATGAGCAAAGGATAGAAATCTGCATGAGCCTCTTAGCGGATGGAGTCACAGAAGAGAACCTCAGGTCCCATCCCATAGATAGATGTATATAGAGATGGGGAAGTTGGCATCACCTTGATGTCATTGTGTCCATGGAGACTGGAAGCCATGACTCTGTGAAAGCACAATGTTCTGGTTACTGAGCTGAGAGGCTGAGGAGAGCCAAGTCCTGGCCATGAAGAAATCAGGGTGGCAGCAGAGCTACTCTGCTGCAGTGTGCGCATGCTTGGCTGTTCTGATTCTGTGGTGGATCAGGCCGGAGCGGGTGATAGTAACTGTTTTGTGGTCACAAGCCCTTCACCAAGAGCTTCCTCTGGGATCCTCATAAGCTACAGGGTGGCTGGTGGTGGGATGTGTGTGGGGTGGAAGTGACAGAGGGATGGACGCATGGCAAGGTGGGTGAAGAGATGAGAGGAATGATGAGAGCCCAGTTCATTGGTTTCCAAGGTTAATGGGTGGGAGGTAGAGAGGCATGAAGGAGGAAAGATGGAGGCAGGGGAAGGTGGTGACAGAGTGAGGCCATCTGTAGTGCCAGCCTGGCCATCATCTGAAGCCCATAGGCGCTTTCTGATCCCTCACTTTGTCCTGCTCCTTGTGCAGGGAATGTCACGTGTACCCAGAGCTAGGGGTGGGGAAATGTTAGTAGCACCTGGAGAACCATTGGCCTCTACCTGGGTGAGGGGTGGTTCTGGCTCCCATGCTGGGTGGCCTGATAGCTATGGAACAGATCTCTCCTTAGCTACCACAGTCAGTGGCTGCTCTCCATCTAGGGTTAGGGCACCTGCTCAGCCATCAGGACACCCCATGCCAGGACAGAGGCCTACAATTCAGATGGCAGCACAGGGGTGAAGATGATCTCACCTTAGCCCTACTTACATGGCTGTCCCTGCATGCAGAACAGGATGAGCTGGGGGAAGATGTTCTCTGTGTTTTTCCACAGCCTATCCCGGCCTCTTCTTGTGTCTGATTAGACCAAGAGAGTACCAGGTTCCCTCTCATAGTCCTGGTTCTTTTTCTTTTACAGTCATGAGGCTTGAACTCAGGTCCTGGGTACTGTCCCTGAGCTCTTTTGCTCAAAGTTGATTCTCTACCATTTGAACCATAGTGTCATTTCCAGCTTTTCATTTTCATGTGGATCTCTGATATCTCCAGTGCTGTGCCTGCAGGGAGGCACTCACCCCACAGACAGAGCCACCTCTGCCGTGACTGTGACTGCCCACAACCCTCACACCCACACCTTGCACACCCCTCGACTCCAGTTTTAGCTCCTCTTGGACTGGGAGTCCAGCCTAACCCTTCCTACACTCACAAAGGGTCTACAATTGTCTTCCCAGGGTCCTTTCTTCTGCCAGCCAGAGTACAGACTGTGCACATCTTGACGATCACAGAGCTCAAAGCCAAAGGGTGAGATGCAGAAGGGGGTGCCCCGGAAGCTGCACAGGGCCCATGGATCATCCTGTGCATCCCCCAGCCTGTGACTTCCCCCACCCCCTTTGCAGGGAAGCTCCATGCCCACATCCTGATCCCTGGTCCCCTCCAATTCCATTCTCCCTTGGATTTTGCAGACTGTCTACCATCAGGATCTAAAATTCTATTCATCACTTTATGTCCTTATCACTGATTTGCTACTTTGGCAGGATCTCCCCGTGCCTGGAGAGTGGGCATGTCATGTACTCTCTGTGGAGAAGTTGCCCCAGGAGAAGAAACATGCACTTCATGTGAGTGTTGGACAGGGCAGGAGGGCTCCCTAGGATCGGAAGCCACAGGAGGGGTGCAGATGGGGGAATGCTAGGGGCCCCAGGGGACAGTGGGAGTTAGGGCACAGTTGGTTCCTTCTACAGGGTTGACACCGCTTCACAAACCCAACAGAATGAGATTCGCATTACAGATGTCAGAGACAGTGCAGATTGCCAATGGGCGCAGGGGTCACTGTCACCCCCAGATGCTGGCTGCATGCTGGGATGCACGCAGAGATATTTTCAAGATCAGATAATGAGGATGTTGCAGGGTGTAACCATTCTTTTCAGATGGCTCTCTACCTCTCTTGAGCTTCATCTCTATCTTTGGCTTTTTCTTGGCAGTTAACTGGACATGACAGTTTCATGGACTTTCCTTTCTGGACTGGCTTCAAACAGAAGCTATGCACAGTTTTCAAACCATACCCTACTGAAGAAGGGAAGGTTGATCTGGAGCTTAACTGGGTTGCACTTTGGCTCCGTTTGCTATGCCTTACGGGAGGGGGCTCATCATTTGTAGACTAAGATCTCATGACCTTCAAAGCCAAATGATACTTGAAAGTTCAGGGTCCCAGCCTATGTGTTGGGCCTGGGTGAATACATTCTCTGTTATGCTGGGTCATCAACCCATGTTTTAAGCTGGAAGTAGGCAGTGCCACATTTGATAAGAACATCTGCCAGAAATTGTCACCTCATGAAAGCAGATTCTAAATTTGTATTCCATTTCCTGTGGTGGAGAAATCCCCTCCAAGTTAGACAGGCTCACATCCCCCTGCAGGTCACACTCCTAATGCACCCTTGAGTGTCCTCATGGTATTGGGATCTAATTTTGTAGGGAGTGCTGGTTTAGTCCATGAATTATCTGGACAAGTGATGACAAACGTGTTGTGGATTAATATGAGAACAATTTAAGAAGCCCTGGAGGAGCATCAACCTGACCCTCTGTGGTGCTATAAATCTGATAGGATGTTCCAGACTGAGAAACAATCACATGGCTTTGTGTTTGGCATCCAGACAAGTGAGTGCATGTCTTAGCTGTCAGCCAATACAGAGGAGGACATGAATAAGTGGGTGGAAAGCATCTGTCAGACCCCTGTCTGGGGGCAGGTGGAGAGAACATAGGAAGGTAGATACCATGGCTGTGGTGGGGCCAAAAAAAAGGGTAAAAGAGGCAAAGGAACCAGGTACTGGTAGCTCAAGACTGTCATCCTAGCTACTCAGGAGTTTGAGATCTGAGGATCACAATTCAAAGCCAGCCCAGGACAGAAACTCCATGAGACTCTTATCTGCAATAAACTACTGAATGCAAGAAGCTCAAGCTCAGTGACAGCATTCAGGCCTAGCGTTCAAAACCCAGGACTGGCAGAAAAAAGTATCAAAGGACAAGAAGCTGGCCAAAAGTTAGAGGGACTCTATCTTGACAAACAATACAATGGTAAGTTGCACTCAGAAGACTTGCACAAAATCTGGAAATGCCTGAGACCTATCTATGTATGTTTCCTGTTTGTCTAAATACATATGTTTATGCATTTATATATTAGTATAGAGAGACAGATCAATACATATGACTATACATATATACATAGCCAGACACTTATGGGTGGGTGGTATACTGTGTGAGAGTTTGTGTTTGTGTTTTGTGGATGGCTATCTCTGTTTAAGAAAAATAGAAAATATGTAAATATCTTTAAAAAAACTTGATAAAATATAGAGAGTCATAAGCTCTTGAGAGAATCTGAAATGACAAGATTATTCACAGGCACGTTTATTCTTATGGATTCCTCAGCAAGTTTTAATTTTTTTATTATTTTCTCTCTTTTTTTGAACCAGTGCTAAGGATTTCTCTCAGGGACCAGGTGCTGCCAATTACTAATTTTCTCATGGCTGGTACAAGAGGAACTGAGCCACAGTTCCACTTTTGCCTTATTTATTCGTGCTTAACTGAAGATAAAGATTTCTATCAGTGACTTTCTCTCAGGGGCTGGATTCTAACGAGGATCCCCAGACCTCAGCCTTCTCTATAGCTACAATTAACAATATGAGAACCCAGCACTGGGTTCCAATGCACAGGGCAAGAAATTGAGTGAATCTCTCAACTCCAACTAGCTATAATTAGCTAGAGGTGAAAGACCAATACCTTTGAGGAAAAGATGCTGAGGGTTATCACACAGGCCTTTTGAGTAAGCCCTAAACCCTGTACACATGTGTGCATGCACACATTGGCAGATACACACACACATGCACACACACAATATCTCAGGCAATATTGTATTTTGAATTAATATCCAAAGATTGGACAACAGGATAGCAAGTAATAAAATCTGTTTTTCTTGTCTACATTGAGGGAAAGGGATAAGTCACAAGATGCAGAAGCGAAGAATTCAGACGCAAATGGTGTGAGTGAATAACTTGTAAAAAGCACATTTCTTTTCTTTTCTTTTCTTTTGTTTTTTCTGCCATTCCTGGGGCTTGAACTCAGGGCCTGAGCACTGCTCTTGGCTTTTCCCAAGTCTAGCCCTCTGCCGCTTGAGCCACATTGCCATATGGATTTTTATATCTGTGTGATATTAAGGACTCAAACCTAGATCTTCATGGATGCTAGGCAAGCACTCTACCACTGGGCCAAACTCTAAACCCTGATACAGTATTTATAAATAGTCATCATCATATCAAAATATCCTTTCTCCTACAAAGAATGAACACTTATCTATGTCTGTAAGACTTTTTTTATGTCACCAATGCTTCTGTGATTTTCCCACTTGCATTTTTGCAGATGACAGCACAGATATTCATCAGGAAGAAAAATAGATTAGGATGCAGAAACCTAACAACGTCCTAGTAGATTGAAGTGAAAAATATATGCAAGATGGCCTGTGTGTTTCATCTATTTGTAGAGTGCTTGGCTACCACACAAAAAGACTCCGGTTTGATTCTGCAGTACCATATACATAGAAAACGCTGGAAGTGGTGCTGTGGCTTGGTGTGACAGCTATAGCCTAAAGAAAGCCTAAGAACAATGGTCAGGCTCTGAGGTCAAGTCCCAGGACTAGCAAAAAAAATGTGCAAGAGGCAAAAAGCAAGCTGAGAAGGCACTGTGAAGCAAAATGTCTTGTGAAGGGTAAGGGGAATAGTGACAGTTAAGCTTGGATCTTACCTAAGAAAGGCTCCTTGAGCCTGAGACCAGGCTAGCACTTATGCCTAGTTAATGACTTTGGATTTGAACAAAAAGGTGTGCTGTTTACTACATCCATATGTGAGGTGGGAAGGGAGATTCAGCCTCCAGTATGTCTTTGAGGAGATCTTCTGTGAGCAAGGAGCTATGGTCATTGGGCCTTGAAAGGTGACCCTACCTCCCTCACAATGGAACAGAATATGGAACCCTGGTAACTAAGCCACTGTATGTGACAACCAGTTCAAGCCAGCTCCCTTGGCCTGTGGCTCAGGAACCAGACAGATGTTGCTGTGCTGTTGCCAAAGGTCAGGAGGCTCGCATCTCAGGCATGAGAGATATGGATGTCTCACTTGAAGAAGTAGATGCTGGATCAGTGCCAAGCCAAAATTCCAGTATATCAGGCATTTCTCTAGGAAGAAAGCCAGGAAACTCCAGGGCAACTCAGATGAGGTATATTGAGAGGAAACCTATTTGAACCCATCAGCCTGCCCACAGACTACAACCTTCTTGTGTGCTTTCAAGTGACTATACTGAGATTAGAGTGTGTCATTTCCAATCTACTCTATTCCAATTCCTTAGTGTGAAGTGTGGTCCCATTCCTACGTTTGAAATATCCACTGTTTTGCCAAATTGTGTGATGGTAAGTCAGCTCAGACTCTGAATGTGCCTTGTAACCTATGGATCCTGGAGGAAGGCCTGTTGGAGATGCTACTGACAAAGCTAATCCCTGCCTACCAGAAAGGTGATCTCTTTTATGTGGGAAACTTCCTGCACAATTTCAAATAGTGGAGGACAATGTAGTAGTTGCTGGAAATTCTCTTGAAAAAGTGAGTGTTCCCCCTCCAAACCCAGGTTTGCTCACCCCTCCTGGCCAAGTCTTGGAATACTTGGCTCCTCTCTGAGCCTGTTTGGTTCACTGGGGTGTTCACAGGGGAGCTAAGCATGATACAAGTGCACAAACTACTTTATTATGACTGGGACACCATGCCATTTCATTTCCCTCACAAGCTACTGGAGTCTCAACAGTGTGCTTACTGAGAAGTTGGATTTCAGGCATTAGTAAGTGGCTCCCAACTGCAGCCCTCACCTAGGTGACATCCTAGGAAATCCCATTTCCCAGTAAGAAAGGAGGTGTCAGAACTAATGGCGGAGGCCTGTGAAATACTGGAGTCAGAGGAAAAGCTGGGGGGCTGAATCGCTTTTGAGCAATCAGGGAGGGATTGTGATAGCTTTGCCTGTTAGAACCTGAAAGCATTTACATTTTGGTGTGTGGTCCAGTGCTGCCACTTGAACCTGAACCCAGGTCTAAATGCCATCCCTTTGGTGTTCAAAAATTAGCACTGTACCATTTGTGTCATAGGTCAAGTTCTGGCTTTTTGCTGCCTAATTGAAGACAAGTGCCTTTAGACTTTTACTGACTAGACTGCCTTTCCACCGTGATCTTCAGAGCTCAGCCTGCTGGCTAAGATTAGAGGAATGAGCATTTAGTTCTTTATTTAGAGCATTCACTTATTGATTTATTTAGAGCATTTACTTAGTTAATTTAAGGTGCGTTTACTTTGGACAGATGCATAGAGGCCTCTCTCAGAAGCTTCTGGAAGTGGGGTGTAAAAGTCATCCTGTTCTCGAGTGTCTCTTACCCCCCTCCCAGCACATAAGTGCACATCTCTGCAGGACAGCCACAGCATTAGAGTCCTGCAAGAAAGGGGCTTTGGTAGAAGGCTCAGGATGGAGAGAGAAGGCTCTCACTTTCCTTGTACCGAATGTGCCCACAGCATCATGTGTTCCATCTATACGATGTGAATGGACTTCTACACCAGTGATTTCTACGAGTTCAAGAACTGCCACACCCTGACACAACTCAAGCTCTATATGAGGCTCCATATGCCGGCTTTGGACCTGCTCTTCTAAACACATACTTTTTGACCAGCTGGAGGAATGTGCTACCAGTAAGACCAAGAAAAAGTAGAAGTCCTGGTGTGGGTGCCTCAGAGCCTGTGAGTAGGAAGCCCATGTGGTCTAGATATTGGTTGGCCCTTACTTCTACAGAGCTTGGCAAAATGCCCTTTATGGGTGGTGTCAGCCAGGTAATGTCTGTCCTCTGAAAGGACTCGTTAATAAGCACTCATTAGAAAGACCGTACACGTCCTCAGTGTTCAGTCCAAACTCCAGTTCTACAGGTTCCTCCATTAGATCCTCATGGAAGTTGAGTGACACTTCAACTTGCAGAGTCCACTCTGTAACTATTTCCATTCTTAGGTTTGGGTCATCGTGGAAGAGCTTATCCTGAACTCGGGATGAAAAACCCACCAATGGAGCTGGTGACTGATGGAGACTGAGAATCATCACTGCACTCCAGAAAGCATGGGCCTTCTGTAGAAATTACCAAACAGGTTTAGAGTCCTGTGGATATACCTTTTGCTCTGAACCCCATGTGTGACACAGTTGAACCTGCAGATACTATGGAGGAAGAAAAAGAGCAGCCAGATTTCCTTCCCTTTCCTTTCACACTCCACCCAGATTCAGTCCATCTGAGTCAGAGTAACACTCCACTTATTGTGCAAGCTGAAGGGGCACACGCTGGGCTCATGGAAAATGTCCCCATGGGAAGCAGCAAGTGTACTCTCAATACTGGATTCATTGGAGGAAAATGAATCCATCCTCACAGAATATCCAGACCCATCCATCTCACTAAAAGAGACTCAATCTCCATTCGACAAACCAGAATCCATCCCCCTCTTAACTCAGGAAGGACATTCTTTTTCTCATGAGGAAGGAGACCCTTCTGAGGACTCTGAAGTAGAATTTCTGTCTGAAGGCAACTTGGAGGCCAGTCTGGATTTAGAGCTTCCCTGTCCCCTTCCTGAAAAGACATCTCTTTATCTTGCTCTCATGATTCTTGTCAAGTATTCATTGTATTTACTTTGCTAACTATTAAACTCTCATTGTTAATATTATGGTGTGCAGTTCTTCAGTCCTTATTATACTGTGTTTTATTTTCCACTTAGAATGTGAGACCTCAGACACATAGGTCCTGGGTGGGCCAAAGACCAGACAGGTCTGGTCCCATACAAGACAACCTTACTGGATATACAGGGAGCTATGAAATGCATGGAATCACCAGGAATCCAGGCCAGGCCTCCATGGAAAGACAAGTCAGCTACCAAAGCTTAAGGACAGTGCAGATGCCTGGAAATGTGTTTGTCAATCGGGAGAAGTGCCAGAGTAACTGTAATATTATGTGGGACTCTGTTCTGTGAGTTCAAGTCTGTTTATATATCCATTGTGCTTTGTACAAATATTTAAGAAAATTAAAACTCCACAATAGCATCAAAAATCTACTTTGGCTTTGAATGTGGCCTAGTTGTAGAGTGCTCGCCTAGTATACAAGAAGACCTTGATTCAATTCCTCGGCACTGCATACACAGAAAAAGCAGATGGGGCACTGTGGCTCAGGTGTCAGAGTGCCACCCTTGAACAAATGTGGCCAAGGCAGTTCCTGGTCCCTCAGTTCAAGCCCCAGGACTAGCCAAACAAGAAATCATACCATTTTCCACACATTTGTATATAAATCTGTTTTATCTAACCCTACTTCTTTTTTGCCAGTCCAGGGTGTGTGCCACCAAGCCAAACTACTGGCCCCCAACCTTACTATTTTGAATCATTTAATTTTTTTACATAATCATATTTCATGCTGTCTGTATTAATACCATAAATAGTATGCTTAGTGTAATAATGTTAAAGGTAAAACATAAGAAATTAATAACTAAAATTCCTTTTTTATTAGTTTTATAGCATTACTACAATTTTATGAGAAAAAATACCTAGAATGTTTATTTTAGAGTTCAAGCAGTCCATTTTGATAAATATATCAACCTACATCATTTATTTGAACACATTTTAAACTATTTTTTTCAGGAATGAAAATACATATATATTTGTTGTAAATGAAATTTATGACTTGGGGGGAAGGGAAAGAGAAAAGGGGGGAGGGGGTAACAGTGTTTACAAGAAATGTACTCATTACATATGTAACAGCAATCTCTTTTTATATCACCTTGACAACAAATTTTTTGAAATGTACAATAAGTTTTAATGTCTACTTTGGGCAGAATTTTTTTTTGCCAGTACTGGGCTTAGACTCAGGACCTGAGCACGATCCTTGTTTTTGTTTTTGTTTATTCTTAAGGCGCAAGTTCTATCACATGTGCCACAGCACCACTTTTATCTTTTTTTATCTATGATGAGCTGAGGAATTGAACTTGGGGCTTCGTTCATGCTCGGCAAGAACTCTTCCACTAGGCTTAACTTATGGCCCCAGTGGGAAGGATGTTTTCCATAAAATATGTAGGAAATATGTCCACTAAGGAAAAGCCATCAAAAATAGAAGAAAAATTATATACTTAGATAACGACATGCCAGTATTATGGCAGATCTCTGTAATTCTAGCTTCAAGAGTGGCCTATTTGGACCGGGAGTTGGCTGGCTGAAGTAAAGTGCTACCCTTGAGCAAGCCCTAGGACAGTGCTCTGGCCATGAGTTGAAGACATAGGACATGCAAAAAATAATAATTTAATGCCCGTGACTGGTGGCTCACCCTGGTAATCGTAGCTACCCTGGAGGATCGAGGTTCAAAGACGGCCCAGGCATAAAAATCTGTGAGAATCTTATTTCCAAATAATCCAGAAAATTCAAAATGACAATGTGCCTCAAGTGGTAGAGCTCTTGCCTTGAGCTGAAGAGCTTAAGGTAAACATCCAGGCCCAGAGTTCAAGCCCCATGAGTGAAAAATGGAAAAAGAAAAAGAAAGCACTTATCTAAGGCTGGAGTGTACACTAGTGGTAGTTTGCTTGCCTAGTATGCACAAAGCCCTGTGTTCAATTACTCTGTACCACTTACACCAAAAAAAAAGCTGGAAATGATCTCAGGAGATTGGGTTCTGAGTATCACAGTTCAAAGCCAGGCCAGACACTAAAGTCCATGAAACTGTTACTTCCACTTAAGCACCAGAAAACCAGAAGTGACACTGTGGCTCAAGGTGTTTAAGGTTGTAGCCTTGAGCTGACGAGCCCAGGGACACTGCCCAGGTGCACAATTAAAGTCTTACAACCAAAGGGAGAGAGAGAGAGAGAGAGAGAGAGAGAGAGAGAGAGAGAGAGAGAGAGAGAGAGAGAGAGAGAGAGAGAGAGAGAGAGACAGGCAGACAGACAGAGACAGACAGAGACAGACAGAGACAGAGAGACAGAGACAGAGACATCAAACATTCAGGCACTGCTGGCTGAAGCGTGTAATTCTAGCTACTATGGAGGCTGAGATTGGAGGATCTTGGTTCAAAGCCCAAAGCCAGCCTGGACACATATGTTTGTGAGACTTACATCACCAATTAACTACCAGAAACCAAAAGTGGAGCTGTAGAGGAAGAGCGCTAGCCTTGAGCTGAAGAGCTCAGGGACAGTGTCCAGGCCCAAAGTCCAAGCACCATGACGAATCAATAATAAAAAAAGAAGATAGCTAATAGTAATGATGAATAATTTTGTGCTGGGAGTTTGGCCTAGTGGTAGAGTGCTTGCCTAGCATGCACGAAGACCTGGGTTCAATTCCTCAATACCACATACATAGAAAAATGCTGGAAGTGTTGCTGAGGCTGAAGTGGTAGAGCCCTAGCCTTGAGAAAATATAAGGACAATGCTCAGTCCCTGAATTCAAGCCCAGGACTGGCCAAATCAAAAGTAGTAGAGCACTGGCATTGAACTGAAGATCTGAGGAACAGCCCAGGCACAGAGTTCAAGCACCGCAAACAACAACAACAAAATCTATGAAATGGCAGTGGTGGTTTTAAGGTAAGCAAAAATAGAGTAGAAACTGGTAAAATACATATTTGTGTGTAAGCAAAATAGCCAGACTTATGCATTAGAACAGGATAGCAACTTGAAAAAAATTTTGTTTTCCATCTCACTAGGTCCTGTCTCTTAATTTATTCAAGTAAGTAAAATGCTGGGTTTTATAATCATTGTTCTGAATATTAGAAAATCAGAATATCTCTCATTAACCAACAAAGACCAGGAACTGGGGCTTCGTTCAAATGGCAGAGTATCAGGCAAGAGAAGAAAAAATTGAAGTAAGAACTTGAAGTTCTTGATCCAGAACCTGCATAGTAACAGAGCAGCAGCCTGGTGATGGTACCTCACACCTATAATCTTAGCTACTCAGGAGGCTAAGATCTGACAATCAAAGTTTAAAGCCAGCCAAAGTACCCAGTTAACTGCCAGAAAAACCAGAAGTGGCACTGTGGCTCACAGATTAAAGCACTAGCCTTGAGCTGAAGAGCTCAGGGACAGTGCCCAGGCCCAGAGTTCAAGCCCCACAATTGACAAAAATCAAACAAGCAAACAAAACTCACAAAGAAGCCTGCAGACCACAGTGGTTCTGCTGAGTCTCTTCTCTATGGGGATCAGGAAACATTTCACTTTTTCTGTCTCTTCCCATCTCAACATTCATACTAAAATAAGACTGTGTTGAAAGTTTCAATTTATAAAAATGTTTTTCATGAAGCACCCTGAAATATTCATCGCTTATATCTCAATTGAAGATAGTTGATTTGGGGCTGCATTGGCAGAGTGCTAGCCTTGAGCAGAAAGGTCAGGGATAGAGCCGAAGCACTCAGTTGAAGACCCAGTGCCAACACACAAAAGAAATTATGCACTTTATACATATTTTCTAATTTCTTAATGAATTTTTCAGTCTGTATAAATATAGGGTACATTCCTTGTTACTTAAGTAAGATTGCTCTTCTTTTGTCTTTTTGCCAGTCCTAGGGCTTGGACTCAGGGCCTAGACATTTTCGTTGGACTCGCTTGCCAAGGTGAGTGCTCTGCCTCTTGAGACACAGCGCCACTTCTAGCTTTTTTCTGAGTATGCGGTACCGGTGAATAGAACCTAGGTCTTCATGCATTCTAGGTGAAAACTCTACCATTAGGCTACATTCCCAGGCAGTGAGATTCCTCTTACAGTCCTTGTATGTTCACAGAGTTTGATCTCACACACTGTAGGGCCCTGGTTGGCTTTGAGCTGTGATCCTAAGCCCTGAGCCTCCTAAGTAGCTGAAATTAAGTTGTGAGCCAGCATGATGGCTTCCATTCTTTTTTCTAAAAAAATATATGTAGTTATCTAAAATATATCTATAGCTGAAAAAAATGAATCTCTCCCAAACAAATCTTCAAAGAAACAACCATCCTATTAAAAGGTTGGGTAAAGACTTAAAAGAGTATTCTCTGAAGAAAAAATTAAAATGGGCTTTAGACACATGAAGAAATGCTCCATATCTCTAGCAATAAGGGAAATGAAAATCAAAACAACTTTGAGATTCCACCTGACTCCAGTCAGAATGGCCATTATCAAAAAATCTAATAAGAGATACTGGTGGGGAAGTGACCAGGGGGGATCACACCTACACTGTTGGTGTGAGTGTAAACTCGTTCAACCACTAGGGAAAGCAGTGTGGTGGTTCCTCAAAAGACTGAACATAGAGCTCCCCGATGATCCAGCAAATCCACTACTTGGCATCTACCCAATTGTCCAGAAAAAGGGGCATACTAAAGCCACTAGCACAATGATGCTTATTGCAGCACTATTTACCATAGCAAAGATATGAAACCAACCCAGATGCCACTCAGTAGATGACTGAATCAAGAAGATGTGGTACTTATACACAATGGAATGCTATGCTGCCATCAGAAGGAAAGACATCGCCCAATTTGTAAGGAAATGGAAAGACTTGGAAAAATTCATATTAAGTGAAGCAAGCCAGACCCAAAGAAACATAAGCTCAATGGTTTCCCTCATTTGTAATAATTAGTTCACATCTAGGACTCTCCTAGCAGAGGATTACAATAACTCAAACACCTAGGTATATAAGGTCATATAGGATGAGACTAAATGAAAGGATCTCTAGGATATGGGAACAAGAGCTATATTTTGTGTCATCGTTGCTCTTAATCTTGTGTGACTTTTGTCCTTAATCTATTATGTTATTTCTCATCTCTTATGTTGCCCTTTGGTTAATGTCAGATTGTTACTGTATCTGATTTTTTCCCTCGCATATTGTATATATGTTTATTTGTTTATGTCAAATAGGAAAGGGAAGGGGGAAACAAGATGATTGGGAAGGGGAGGGGAGAGGGAACTGGGGACAAAAACATGTGGAGTGGAATAAATGTGTGAGAAGTAATGCAGTCCATTACCTGTAAATGTAATCGTAACCCCTCTATACATTACCCTGAAAATAAAAAAGAGACTATAAAAATATCTGTAGAAAATGAGGCTGGATGATGGAAACAACCAGATGCCCTACTACAAAAAATGTGATACACACACACACACACACACACACACACACACACACACACACAATGGAATGATACATAACCAACCGACAAGATAAAATAATGGCATTCTCGGGGAAGTGGATGAAAAGGAAAAAAATCATATTAAGTGAAGTAAGCCAAACTCAAAGGAACATAGGCCCAAGAGTCTCCCTCTTTGGTCAAATTCAGTAGAAACCTTGGGATCTGCTACCAGAGATTTACAATAGAACAAAATCTAGAGACATCGTGACAAATAGTATGACACTAAATGTAAGGACCTCCAAGATAAAGAAACAAAACTCATATAATGAGTGATTGTTGTCCTTAATGAACTATGTGATCTCTTATCTCTTTTGCTATCCCTTGGTTATATCATACTGTTACAATAGTTCACCTTGTTTTCTGATATATTTCATATGTGCCTAATTGGTTATTTGAAATTGGATAGGGAAGGGGGGAAATGAACATGAGTGGGGGTAGGGGAAGGGAAATGGGGACCATATCATTACATGGGGTATCAAAGTTTGAGAAGTAATTCACCTTCTATCTGGTGAATATAATGTAACCCTTCTATAAATTACAATAAAAATAAATACATAAAAAGAAGATCTGCACAGAAAAAAATAATAATGGCATTTTTGGGGTAGTGGATGAAATTAGAGTGAATCCTGTTGAGTGAGATAAGTCAAGACCAAGGAACAAAAGGTACATGGTATCCTTAATATATGGATATTAGTTTCAAACAGTAGTAGAGCGATGATTGAATAGTTGATACCCAAAGTTCTGGACATAATTTTGGAGATATAAACATAACTACATAGACATAAAAATCTAGGATAGACTATACACTCTATAGACATGTGTTTTATTATAGATTAATCTGTATCTATGACATACAAAGACTCAGCTTAATTTTTACTATATTCTAAAATTTATGTGCCAGTGATTGTATAGCGATTCCCTTCTTGAATACTTGTTGGTTTCACATGACATTTGAAATATGATGTAAAATTCAATGTTAATAATTTTTTTAAAAAAAGAGGCTAGAGGTAAATACCACTAATGTACTTGCTCTAAGTGGTACAGAAATTTTCTTAATGAATCAAGGGGTTTTATTACATCTTTATGCAATTATTTTAGTTCTGAGTGTTCTACACTCAATGATACTTCTGGAAAGATGATATAGCTGACTGTGTAGATGGTATGAAGACATACTGGCCTAAAAGTAGTATAAAGCATTGGTAAGTGGCTGTTAGCTGTCCAGATTCTACTGGAATATGTGGAATTAATTTATTAAGCACAATGCAGGCTATTAGTCAGATCAGGATCAAGATTATGTGGTTCCATGAGATGAATGAGGAAAGATCAGAAAAATCTCCTAAGATATCCAAATATATTTTTGAAACTAAGGTATCTGGACTCCTTTTTTTTTCTTTCTTGGTGGGGAGGTTGAACTTTGGACCTGGGCAAGGTCTCTTAGTTCTTTTTCCTCAAGGCTAATGCTGTACCAGTTTTAGCCACAACTCCACTTAGTTTTTGGGGGGATAAGTGGAGAGAAGAATCTTACAGTTTGTTTTCTTTTCGTTTTTTTGCTTGCAAAGGCTTTGAATCACCTTCTCCCTGGCTAGTAGAATGACAGTTATGACCCTCCAGCGCCTGGCTAGTGATTTTTTGAAAATTGGACTTTCTTCCAAATCACGTAACTGGTTCCTAGCAAAGTTTTGAAGCCTGACTTAAATGTGACAGATTTTTGTCACTTGGAGACACTCTGTGCTGAACGTTAGAAATCTACCAGCTGAGTCACAGTGGCACTTCCAGTTTTTCTTTATGTGGTGCTCAGGAATGGAATCCAGGGTTTCATACATGCTAGGCAATCTATATTTTCAGCCCAAGGTTTTATGTTTTGTTTTTGCAGTGTTGTTGCTTCTAAGGTACTGTATGATGTTCTTTCATTTTATTTGCTTTTTACCTCTTTTCTTCTTTTTCCCTTTAGTTTTATTCTCTGTAGTCACTGTGTTGAATTCGGGTACCCTGTGTCTTGTACATAGGTTTATGTGATTTGGGGAATGGAGAGGGTATAATAAAATGGTAAAAAAAAACAAAGGAAAAAGGGTGAACCAATTGAACAGTGATACTTGGAAGACACTAAACGGAAATGAACTGAACAATCTGGGTGGAGAGGGGGCTGAGGGTAGGAAAACAAAGAAAAATGAGGGAGGGGATAACAATTTTCTTAAGAAATGTGTTCATTACTTATGTAACCGTATGCCAACTATATATTGACTTAACAAAAAAAATTAACTTAAAAATAATTTAGCCGGGTATGGTGGGCTCACACTTGTAAATGTAGCTACTCAAGAGGCTGGGATCCAAGGATAGCAGTTCAAAGTCAGCCTGGGCACTGAAGTCCATGTGACTGTTATCTCCAATTATCCACCAGAAACCCAGGAGTGGCCCTATGGCTCAAGGGATAGGGCAGTCGTCTTGAGCTGAAAAGCTCAGTGACAAGACCCAGGTGCAGAATTGCAGTCCCATGACTTGAATGGTGAATGATACTAGCCAGGCTCTGTGCGCTCACACTTGGAATCCTATCTACACAGAATCAGGTTTGAATCCAGCCCAAACAAATTGCATGATATTCTGATTTACAGTTCATTACCAAAAAAAATCTGGAAGTGGAGCTGTGGATCAAGTGGTAGAACACTAGCCAGAAGCAAAAAAAAAACATTTAAGGACAGTTCCCAGTCCCTGGGTTCAAGTCCCAGGACTTGCATAAAACAAACAAAATGTGACGTTGAGTCCTCCATCATTTGGTGTTATAGTTCAATATTCTTGATATGCGTCTTAGAAATTAAGTCCCTAGCAAATACTCTCCCCTGAAATTCTGTTTCATAGCTGACTCATAGAATTTCAGCATCATTACTATCACCTTCCAGTTAGCATAGCAGTCGACTACTGAAAATTTGAAGAAAACTTTTGAGTAATCCTAATAAATCTGTGTATCATCTGCACACACATCAAATCAGCAGCAGCTATGTTCTACTATTATCTAAATGTATTTAATCCTTTCTTGAGTTAATGAGCCTTAAAGAGGAAAACATATGAAATAGTTATGAAACTAACAGTCACCATTCTTCTTCCTAATATTGTAATATATGTTTATAAATGCAAGGACTATTCTGAAGTGTGCAGAAGATAGATTCTAATTATAATATTCTCATGAACTATAGTTTTTAAGAAACATGTTGCTTGCTTTGGGAAAGCAAATGCAAGGAAAAATGATATAGGTAAGTTCCCTATTTATCAGAAGGAAAATACTATTGGGTTTAGATCAACTTCATTCATTCCGTGCTGATGAAACAAATATTTGCAATTCCTGAGGCCAATCACTTCATTGTGATGCACAATCAGCCAGCTTACATCAATCTTCCAAAAAAGGAAAGGAACAAATGAGAAGCAATTAAGGTTGCCAAAATGAACCAGGTGGTGGTGGAAGCTCACACTTGTAATTCTATCTACTCAAGGCCTGAAATCCAAGGATGTGGATAAAGTCTGTATGGGATGAAAATATTCCTGTCGGAAACATAATCTCTGTTATCACAGCCCAGCTGATACACTCTGCCCAACAGGTTCCAAACACCAAAGTCCATCTCCTATGTGAAATACTAGCAAACGTACTCACACATTATTTCCTCTGTGGGAGATAGTTGAAACATGTACCAGAAACATTTCCCTGGATTCAGAGTGGAAGTGGAAATTTATACTCACTAGATGCCCATCTAGTAAATTACAGTCAATCATCTTTCCTCACATCTTGTTAGTTAAATTGAACAATGAGTGTTTGGATCAGAAGCTATGTGTATGAGCTTACAGGTTGTAAAATACTGTAATCCTAGCTACTCAAGATAAGCTGAGACCTGAGGATTCCAGTTCAAAATCAGCCATGCAATAAATTCCATAAGATTTTTACCTCTAATTAACCAGCAAAAAACAGAGCGTTGAATTGTCCTTAGAATGCCACAGGCCTAAGCTTTGCATAAAAGGGCTAAAGGGTAGCATTCAGGATCCCACTCTCTCCACTCCTTTTTAGCATAGGACTAGAATTCCTAGGCAGTGCAATAAGGCAAAACATCGATGCAAAACTTCTCAACAAAATACTGGCCAACCGTCTACAACAACTCATCAAAAAATTATAAACTATGATCAAACTGGATTCATCACAGGGAGGCAAAGCTGGTTCAACATACACAAATCAATTAATATAATTCAACACATCAACAGGAGCAAGACAAAAATCACATGATTGTCTCAATAGATGAGGAAAAGTCATTTGACAAGATCCAAAACCCCTTTGTGTTAAAGATGTGGAGAAACTAGGAATCCATGGAACATTTCTCAATGTAATAAAGGCTGTGTATGAAAAACCCACTGCTAGTATTATACTTAATGGTGAAAATCTAAAGCCATTCCCTCTAAAATCAGGAACGAGACAAGGATGCCCACTCTCTCCACTCCTTTCTAACATAGTACTAGAATTCCTAGGCAGTGCAGTAAGGCAAGAAGCAAGCATAAAGGGGATCGAAGTAGGGAAAGAGGAAATAAATCTATCCCTCCTTGCAGATGACATCATTCTGTATTTAAAGAATCCTATAGACTCTACTCCCATGCTCCTTGAGCTGATTCAAAGCTTTGGAAGGATAGCAGGCCATAAAATCCACCCTCACAAATCAACTGCCTTCCTTTACGCCAATAGTGAGAGGAACGAGGCAATAATCAGGAAAGAAACTCCTTTCTCAGTAGACTCAAAGAAAATAAAGTACCTCGGAATTAGCTTAACTAAGAATGTAAAGGACCGTTTAGATGAAAACTTTAAAACCCTAAAAAAGGAAATTAAAGGAGAAATAAGGAAATGGAAATACCTCCCATGCTCCTGGATTTGAAGAATCAACATTGTGAAAATGAGAATCTTGCCAAGGGCTATCTACAAATTCAATGCAATACCCATCAACATCCCAATGTCATTCTTTAAAGAAATAGAAGAGGCAATCCAAAATTTCATATGGAATAATAAAAGACCCCGTAAGCAAAAACACTTCTTAGCAGAAAGAACAGCGCTGGAGGAATTTCAATTCCAAACTTTAGACTGTATTACAGAGCTATAATTCTCAAAACAGCTTGGTACTGGCACAAGAACAGGCCTGAAGTCCAATGCAATAGAACTGCGGACCCAGATATTAAACCACAGACCTATGGCCACCTAATCTTTGACAAGGGAGCCAAAAAAATAGAATGGACGAAAGATAGCCTCTTCAACAAGTTGTGCTGGCAGAACTGGTTAAGCACCAGCAGAAAACTAAAGTTGGATCCTTCTTTGTCGCCTTGCACTAGAATTAACTACAAAGGGATCAAAGACATGGAGGTAAAATTGACACACTGAAAAGTTTACAGGAAGGAATAGGAGATACACTAGGCCTCCTTGGCACAGGTCGAAACTTGCTGAATAAGGACCAAGAATCACAACAAATCAGAGAAAGGCTGGATAAGTGGGACTGCATTAAACTGCAGAGCTTTTGTATGGCAACGGATATAGCTAGTAAACTAATCAGGAATCCTACAGAGTGGGAGAAGATCTTCACCAACCAAACAATGGACAAAGGCCTCACATCTAAAATATATCAACAACTCAAAAAATTGAATCACTCCAAAACTAACCTCCAAAGTAACACCCATCCCATTAAAAAATGGGCCAAAGACTTAAAGAGAGTCTTCTCTGAAGAAGAAACAAAAATGGCCTATAGACACATGAAGAAATGCTCAACATCTCTGGTCATAAAAGAATTGCATATCAAAAGAACTCTCAGATTCCACCTCACTCCAGTTAGAATGGCCAGGATCATGAAAACGAATGACAACAGATGCTGGAGGGGATGTGGCCAGGAGGGATCAATACTACACTGTTGGTGGGAGTGCAAACTCGTTCAACCACTATGGAAAGCAGTGTGGCAGTGCCTCAAAAGGCTAAACATAGAACTCCCCTATCACCCAGCAACTCCACTACTTGGCATTTATCCAACAATCCAGAAACAAGGGCATACTAAACCCACTAGCACAACAATGTTCATTGCAGCGCTATTCACCATAGCAAAGATATGAAACCAACCCAAATGTCCCTCAGTTGATGACTGGATTAACAAGTTGTGGTATTTGTACACAAGGGAATTCTATGCTGCTGTCAGAAAGAATGACATCGCCCCATTTGTTAGGAAATGGAAAGACATAGAACAAATCGTATTAAGTGAAGTAAGCCAGACTCAAAGGAACTTAGGCTCAGTGGTTTCCCTCATTCGACATAATCAGTAGAAACCTTGGGCTCTACTAGCAGGGATTTGCAATAGAGCAAAAGGCCATATATAAGGCCATATAATGTGAAGCTAATTGAAAGGACCTCCAGGATATTGAAACAAAAGCCACATAATGAATGATTGTTGTCCTTAATGTACTATGTTGTCTCTCATCTCCTTTGCTGTCCCTTGGTTATCCCATATTGGTATAGTATCTCACTTTGTTATGTGATATATTGAATTTATTTGTATTTGGATATTTGAAATTTAATAGGGAAGGGGGGAAAATCAAGACGGATGGGGGGTGTGGGGTTGGAGGGAAATGGGGACCAAGACCTGTGAAAGGGTATCAATGAATGTGAATTAATGCACCTTCTACCTGGCAAATATCATGTAACCCTTTTACTAATTACAATAAAAAATGAAAAAAAAAGATAGTTGTAGTGTGTGGGGAGGATGATGGGGTCAAATACATTTCTTCTTAGAAATTTACCTCATCTGGTAGCACTGGATTTTCCTGGCCTTCTTCTTAGAGAAAGGCCTGTTATACTGGATTTGTGGCTTTGCAAAGATCTAGCATGTACATCTTCGAGTAAGACATCCACAACTTCCATGCCTGAGACTCGAGTTTCCTGACCTTTGGCAACAGCACAGCAACACCTTTCTTCCTCCTGAGCCACAGGCCACGAGAGCTGGATTGAGCTGGTTGTTAGTTACAGTGGCTTGGTTACCAGGTTCCATATTCTGTTCCATTGTGAGGGAGGCAGGGTCACCATTCAGGGCCCAATGACCAAAGATCCTTGCTCACAGAAGACCTCACCAAAGGCATACTGGAGGCTGAATCTCTCCTCCAATCTCACAATATACATGTGGATGTAGTAAACAGCACACCTTATTTGTCCAATCCCAATGTCTTACACTAGGCCCAACTACCAGTCTGGTCTCAGGCTCAAGGAGCCTTTCTTAGGTAAGATCCAAACTTAAGGGTCTATATTGCCCTCATCCTTTACAAAACATTTGCTTCACAGTGCCTTCTCTGCCTGCATTTTGCCCCTGGTCGAATTTTTATTGTTTTTGCTAGTCTTGGGAATTGACCTCAGAGTGTGAACATTGTTCTTGGGCTTTCTTTAGGCTTTAGCTGTCCCACCGAGCCACAGCACCACTTGCAGCGTTTTCTATGTATGTGGTAATGAGGAATCAAACCTGAGTCTTTTTGCGTGGTAGCCAAGGACTCTACCACTAGGTCAAACACACAGGGCATCTTGCACATATTTTTGACGTCAATCTACTAGGATATTATTAGGTTTCTGTATCCTAATCAATTTTTTCCTGATGATTAGCTTTGCTGTCATGTGTAAAAAATGCAAGACGGAAAAACACAGAAGAATTAGTGAAATTTAAAAAAAAGCATTACACACATAGATAAGTGTTCCTTCTTCGTAGCAGAAAGGATATTTTGATATGATGATGATGACTTTATAATTACTATGTCAGGGTTGAGAGTTTGGCATAGTGGTAGAGTGCTTGCCTAGCATCCATGGAGATCTGGGTTTGATTGCTCAGTATCACATAGATAGAAAATCTAGATGTGGCACTGTGGCTCAAGTGGCAGACGGCTAGACTTGAGAAAACTCGAGGACAGTGCTCAGGCCCTGAATTCCACCCCAAGACTGGCAAAAAGATAAAAGAAAATAAAAATGCTTTTTACCAGCTAATTCACTCGCAGCATTTGCTTCTGAAATCTTCGCTTCTGCATCTTGTGAAATACCCCTTTCCCTCAACGTAGACAAGAAAAACAGATCCATCCCATGGTCCACTGTGAGGCCACTGGTTGGGCTAAGAGCTAGTCATGCAGCAACACATAAGTTTTATTCTAATACTTTCCAAACTTTGTACTCAAATATGCTACCTACTTACCAACTTAGTTCACTTATCCTTATGCTATACCTTTTGTTCATGACTACAATATTCTTACACTCCTACGTTAATCCTCTTGTACCTCCCCTGACCTCACTCATTCTTTTTTTCTATCTCTGGACCTCTGCTCGTCTTTCAACCCTTATACTGCACGGATCTACACTTGATGTCTGTTGAGCAATATTGTATATGTAGGTGGTTAATTATTCTCTAGGCTCAGAGGGACTTAAAGACAATTGAGATTGGATTGAGAGGCTTATTGTTTTGGGTATAAATCGCTTATCAGTGGTTGTATTAGACTGGTCTGTAAGTGCACAAAAAGAAAGAGTGATAATACCAATCAAAACTTGTGAACATCTGCTGTCTGTCAGCTACAGAGGTCTAGGTTGGTTATATCTGAAAAACTATAATCGTATTTAGTAGTAATCTTGCTCCCATTTTCAAATGGGCAGAACAAGAAACTCAAGAAAAATGTCAAATCAAGAAACAACATCCCCCACCCAATGTAAACAGACAATGGAACAGTCACTGACAAACCTAGAGGAGAGTCTTCCAAGTGCTACACAAATGCAATTGATAAACATCATTCATGGAAAATGTGAAAATATAAAGAAAGAGATAATGGAGGAAGCCAAAGCTGAACAAGAGGAAAGCATAAACAAGGTGATAAGTGAAAAAGCAGAAGCCATAAAGGAGGACATAATAAAGGTTTTTCAAAGAAAGATGGATGAATTCATAGAATCCACAAATAAAAGCGTGCCCAAACTCCAGCAAATGTCCAAAGAAAATAAAGCTACTGAGCTAACCACTCAAAAGGAAATCAAGGAGATAAAGAAATCCATACATGATCTAGGACAAGAGATGCAAGGCATCAAAAATGAGCAATTAGAAGCAAGGGAGATGAACAATAAAGTAGATAGCTTTGATAGCAGGTTAGACAATGCAGAGGAGAGAATTTCCGGGACTGAAGATAATTTAGTTATTACAGAGAAAGAACAGAAAATGAGTCAATGCAAATCTAGGAAATATGACAGAGCGCTTCAGGAGGTCCAAGATACAATCAGGAAGCCTAATTTAAGGCTAGTTGGTATTGAGGAGAGCGTGGAGAAAGACGTCAATGTTATTGGAAATATACTTCAGGGAATCATCTCAGAGAATTTCCTAAATATCCAGAAGGGCAGGCCCATCCAGATACGAGAAGCTTTTAGAACCCAAAACAGACCTGACCAGAAAAGAACAACCCACCGCCACATTGTGATCCGAACTGGATCAATAGAAATGAAAGAAAGGATCC
Organism: Megascapheus bottae; assembly: GCF_031878675.1. NCBI lineage: Eukaryota > Metazoa > Chordata > Mammalia > Rodentia > Geomyidae > Megascapheus > Megascapheus bottae. Next base: position 36,627 of record NW_028327531.1, on the reverse strand, counting down.
TAAAGGCAGCCAGGGAAAAGGGATCAGTAACTTATAAAGGCAAACCAATCAGAATAACCCCAGATTTCTCAGCAGAGACCATGCAAGCACGAAGTGACTGGAAGCATATATGACATGCCCTTAAATCAAATAACTACCAACCAAGAATACTGTAGCCAGCTAAGCTCTCATTCATAACTGAGGGAACAATAAAAACATTCCATTCCAGGGAAAAGGTGCAACAATATGTCGAAGCAAAACCAACACTACAGAGAATTCTGAAAGATGCTCTATACATAGAAAACCAAAATAAATGCAATATAGGGAAAGAAATATCACCTAAACAGCATACCATCTAAGGACCACAAGAACTGTCAAGACACAGGCCCTACTAAAAGCTTTTAAAAATGGTAGGAACTAATAAATATCTCTCAATCCTAACTCTCAATATCAATGGACTTAACTCTCCAATTAAACGGCATAGGCTATCTAGTTAGATCAAAAAGCAAGAGCCATCGTTCTGCTGTCTTCAAGAGACACATCTTACCCAAAAACAATCATCTTTTGAAAGTGAGAGGTTGGAATAAACTCTATCAAGATAACTGCCCCCATAAACAGGCTGGAGTTGCCATCGTCATATCAGATACAATAGACTTCAAACTAAAATTAGTAAGAAAAGACAAAGAAGGTGACTACATACTACTAAAGGGATCTTTCCTCCAGGAAGACATAACTATCCTAAATATTTACACACCCAATCCCGGAGCTCCAAACTTCATCAAGCAAACTATACGATATAGACCACCTAGATCTAACAGACATCTGCAGAATATTCCACCCAGTAACAACACAATATACGTTTTTCTCAGCAGCACATGGAACATTTTCCAAAATAGACCACATCTTAGGCCATAAAACAAACCTGGACAGATTCAGAAACACTGAAATTATTCCATGCACACTCTCAGACCATAAAGGCATCAAATTGGAACTGAACACACATCTCCACCAAGGAAAACCCTGTAACTCATGGAGACTGAACCACACATTGTTGAATCAAAAACAATGGGCAATCGAAGAGATCAGAACAGATATCCAACTGTTTATGAAATTTAACAATAAGGAGCACATAAATATCAACTCCTTAGGGACACAACAAAGGCAGTACTCAGAGGAAAATTTATAGTGCTGAGTGCATACAACAGCAAGTTGGAAAAATGGCAAACCAACTAGTTAATGTCTCACCTTAACCTCCTGGGAAAAGAGCAACAAACCAACCCTAAACCCATTAGGAGAAAGCAAATTATTAAAATCAAAGCAGAATTAAATGATATTGGCTAAAAAAAACTATAGAAAGAATCAACAAAACAAGGAGTTGGTTCTTTGAAAGAATTAACAAAATTGACAAGCCCTTAGCAAATCTTACCCAGAAAAGAAGAGAGCATATCGAAATAAACAAAATCGCACATGAAAATGGTAATATCATGACAGAAATTACCAAGATCCAGAATATTAACATACTCACACTGAACCAATCAGAGCTAACCCAAATCAACAGCCCTATTTCAAGCTCTGAAATAGAAATGGAAATTAGACAACTTCCAGTTAAAAAGAGCCCAGGGCCAGACGGATTCACAGCTGAATTTTATAAGGTCTTCAAAGCAGATCTCATACCAGTATTCCTCAAGCTCTTCAACGAAATTGAAAATGAAGGTTCTTTACCAAACTCATTCTGTGAAGCCAGTATATCCCTCATCCCCAAACGAGACAGAGATTCATCAAAGAAAGAGAAATATAGACCCATTTCTTTGATGAACGAGAAGCTTTTAGAACCCCAAACAGACTTGACCAGAAAAAAACATCCCATCGCCACATTCTGATCCGAACTGGATCAATAGAAACGAAAGAAAAGATCCTACAGGCAGCCAGGGAAAAGTGATCAGTAATCGATAAAGGCAAACCAATCAGAATAACCCCAGATTTCTCAGCACAGACCATGCAAGCACGAAGTGACTGGAAACATATATGTCATGCCCTTAAATCAAACCAAGAATACTGTAGCCAGCTAAGCTCTCATTCATAACTGAGGGAACAATAAAAACATTCCATTCCAGGCAAAAGCTGCAACAATATGTCGAAACAAAACCAACACTACAGAGAATTCTCAAAGATGCTCTATACATAGAAAACCAAAATAAATGCAATATAGGGAAAGAAATGGCACCTAAACAGCATAACATCTAAGGACCACAAGAACTGTCAAGACACAGGCCCTACTAAAAGCTTTTAAAAATGGTAGGAGCTAATAAATATCTCTCAATCCTAACTCTCAATATCAATGGACTTAACTCTCCAATTAAAGGGCATAGGCTGTCTAGTTGGATCAAAAAGCAAGAGCCATCGTCTGCTGTCTTCAAGAGACACATCTTACCCAAAAACAATCATCTTTTGAAAGTGAGAGTTTGGAATAAACTCTATCAAGCTAACTGCCCCCATAAACAGGCTGGAGTTGCCATCCATCCTCATGTCAGATACAATAAACTTCAAACTAAAATTAGTCAGAAAAGACAAAGAAGGTGACTACATACTACTAAAGGGATCTTTCCTCCAGGAAGACATAACGATCCTAAATATTTACACACCCTTTTGAAGCTTCTCAAAAGATTGAAGATTCTGCCAGTGTAAGTTAGATTCCGGCATTGATATTAAATAATGCAATGAGTAGGGATTTATATTTGAAATATCACTGTTGACAAAATCTAACACACATTTGCTTAGTATTTGCTTTTGATTTCCCAAGAAGTTCAGTACAAGCTAACAGGTGTGGCATGTATCGACTGGGAGAAATGATTCAGAATATGTGACCCATTTGAACAGGAGTCAGTGAAAAGTACAGAAAAAGGATACCCATATTGTGATAATTTGTATCTTTTGCATATTTTGTGTTTGTTATTAATTCCATTTGTAGTGTACATTTCTAGGTAAAAACTTTTAAAATGTTTCCAAACAATTTGTTATTTCAACAGCAAAAAAAGACCTTTTTATGCCTGATAAAATTCACAGAATCCAAATTTTTCCATATTATTTTTTGTTGTTGTTGTTTTTTTTTGGTGGTTCATAGATCTTGAACTCAGCCTGTGCACTATCCCTGAGCTCTTCAGCTCCAGGCTACCACCTTACCCTGGAGCCAAGCCCCACTTCCCATTTTCTAAAGGTAAATTGGAGATAAGAATCTCAGGTCTTTTTGTGCCAGGATGGCTTTAAACCTTGATCCTCAGATCTCAGCCTCCTGAGTAGCTAGGATTATAAAAGTGAGCCACCACCCCATCGTGCTCAGCTTTCTGTTTTTTTTTAAACAAGACCTTTGGCTGGAACTCGGTCTGAGCACTGTCCTTCAGCTTTCCTCAAGCCTAGCGATCTACTTGAGCCACAGCACTACTTCTGGTTTTTCCTGTGTATGTTTTACTGCAGAATTGAACCTTCGTCTTCGTACAAGCACTGTACAACTATGCCAAACTCCCAGGCCCTCCACATTAGTTTTTATGATAGATCTTTCCATGCATCTAGGATGGCTAGAAATCCTTCTTGAGTTTCCCAAGATCAGGGAGTATAGGTGTGTCCCATCCTGTGTGGCTACATAACCATTGTTTAGGGTACAGTTCTCTCTTCATTCTACCCATCTAGAGCAATTTTCATCTTCCATGTATAATCATTAAACATTCAGCTCCTGTTCCTCTCTACTCCATTCTCTGGAACCATCGTGCTTTTTGGCTCTAAGGGTTTGTTGATCCTTGGAAGCTCTGGAAGGGAAAACATACCCTAGCTCTTCCTTTGTGACTGCTGTATTTTTAGTTTACTGTAATCAAGATTCATCTGTAAAATATAGTAAAATGTTCTTCCTTTTCAATGCATTGTTTTGCATATTTCTATCTTTTGATTATTATTAATAGTTGTGAATGGATTCTCCACATATTTGTTCTAGTCTCTGCTTTCTCTTCCGTTAGGTACAAATCTAGAAATAGAAGTGTTGGACCATATTTCTATGTAATTCTATATTTAGTACTTTTTTAATACTCTCCACGCAATTTTTGATTGTTTTATATTCCTTGCAGAACTATTCCAAAGTTCTACTTCTTCTCACTACCTTCCCAGTAATAGTTACACTTTGAAAGTTGTTTTTTTGTATGCGTGTGTGTGTGTGTGTGTTTGTGTGTGTGTATGTGGATCTTTTTGTTTAAAACTATATTTATATTAACATATTTAAAGTAATAATTTCATTGTAATTTTAATTTTTCTCATGACTGTTAATATTGAACTTCTTTCTACATTTTGAACTACTATTTCTATATATTCTTTTTAGAAAATCCTCTCCCATCTCCAATTTTTTCCCTTTTTTTGTGGGGTAGTGGGGAAAGTCATGGGGCTTGGACCTTGGGCCGTGAGCTCTTTAGTTTAAGGCTATTGTCCTACCCTGAGTATTTCCCCTCAGTTCTTCTGCTCACAGCTCCCTACCCCTCTTCTCATTATATACAGAAAAAAGGTCATCCTCAGTCTTTTTGAAAAAGTAAAACATACAGTAAATTTGTAGTATAAAACAGCAAGAAATAAATTTCTTGCCAGGTGCAGTGACTTCTACCTGTAATCCTAGCTACTCAGATATCAGGCTGATATCTAAAGATTTGGTTCAAAGCCAGCCTGGCCATTAGAAATTCTATGAGACTCTCATCTACAGTTAACCACTAGAATATGGGAAATGGCACTGTGGGTTCATAGGTAGGGTGATAGCCTTGAATTGAAGAGCTCAGGAACAGTGCCCAGGCCCAGAGTTCAAGCCTTACAAATCCCCCAGCCAAAAAAAAGAAAAAAAACTTTCTTCCCCAAGTGACTATTATGCCAGACATAGAACACTAAGATTCTGGGTGTACTTCACAGTATTATTACTTGATACCCTAAGATTTTGCAATATTCTTACAGTACCAGCATATGTCATCATATAATGCAGTTCCTCTTCAATGGAATAATTCCATTTATAACCTAAATCTACTCCCCGACTTATTTTTGTCGATACCACAATTGCTCTACCATGATATGCCACAAGCCATTAAACATTTTATGGTGGGTAATTGGAAAGGAGTCTCATGGAATTTTGTGCCAGGCTGGCTTTGAACCATGGTCCTCAGATCTCAGTCTCCTGAGTAGCTAGGATGACAGGCGTGAGCCACCAACACCTGGCTTGACTTTTCATTTTTTTGTGGGTCTTGGGACTTGAACTCTGGGCCTAGGCACCATCCCTAAGCTTTTCAGGTCAATATTTCATGTAAGTCTAAACATTTAAGTAAAGGAATAAAATTCCAACAAAAAAAGAATAAAATTCCAGACATGGTGTGTTTATAACTCAGTGCTAATTACTTGATGAAAATGTGCCATTCCAGAAGCTGGTGTCATTTGATGATGTAGCTGTGGATTTCAGCTGGGAGGAGTGGCAGCATCTGGACAATGCTCAGAGGACCCTGTACAGAGATGTAATGCTGGAGACCTACAGCAACCTGGTGTCCTTAGGTGAGCAAAAGTCAAATTCACTTGCAAGGCCAGGTGCCTTGTTATTTTGCAGATACGTGAATGTTTATCAAACTTTCGATACTATTTAAATGAAAGATTCCAGGCCCCTGAGAACTGTCATTCCTTTCTAAAGAAAACCTAAGGTAATTTTGTACTCATTCTTCAGTATACCTTCAGGATACTTTGACAACAGTTCTAAATTATGTTTCCTCTAATGGAGACGACATTCCAAACTTACACAGTAATTGTAAGTGGATAAACAATCCAGAATAGAATATATATCATTATTGGAAATAGGATCTACAAATCACTAAACAGTGAGTTTATAATGGAAACCTGGCACTAGGTGCAATGTTTCAAGCCTGTAATCTCAAAATATTCAGGAGGAAGAAATCTAAGAATTCTAATTTGAAGCCAGCAATGGCATAAAAATTGCCATGAAACTCTATAACTCCAAGTAACCCCTCAAAACTGTTAGTGGAGTGTCAAGAGTTTGACTTTGTGGTTGAGTGCTTGCCTAGCATGCATGAAGACCTATGTATGTAAGTGGAGCTGGGACTCAAACTGGTATTTTTCTAGCCTTGAGCAAGACAGCTAAGTTTATGCCATAGAAAATGAATCCAGAGCAGGGGAAAAGTCAACCATGGAGCCAGTGAGAAATGAGAAAAAAGATTTAATAGATAACTTGTGAGTAGGATGTCTGCGAACTTAAAGCAATGATGACACAGCATAAGCAATAATTCTCTACTGTTTCTAATTTACAGGGCCCTGTGTTCCCAAGCCTCTATTAATTGACAAGCTAGAGCACTGTGCAGAACTCTGGATAGGAAATTCCTCTGACAAGAATATCACAGGTGAGTGAATGCATCTTCATATTGATGTTGGAGCCTGAGCCCCATTGGTAAGTTCATGCTGTGATGTACTGAGCAATAATATTCTTAGTTACCCTAAATCCTGTGTGGAACCTATGGAATTCTTTGTGAATGAATCAAGAATCATTTTCTTTTCCCAATCCTATGCTTGGTCTCAGGGCCTGAGCATGGTCCTTTGGTTTTCTCAATGCTAGATCTCTATTTCTTGAGTCATAGCACCACTTCTGGATTTTTCTTTGTATGTAGTACCAAGGAACTGAACCAGGTCTTTGTACATGCTAGCCCAAACCCCCGGCACCAAGAATCATAGGGTGATATAATGAATTCTATGTGGCAGTAGAGTTAAAGTTAGATTTCTCTGTAGAAATCACTGTGAAACAAAATAAAATGAGAAAGCCATGAGCCCGTGGCTCATGCCTGTCAATCCTAGCTACTTAGGAGGCTGAGATCTGAGGATCAAGGTTCAAAGACTGACCTATCACAAAAACACCTTAGACTCTTCTCTCCAATGAACCAATAGAAAATGAGAAGTGGGGTTGAGGCTAAAGATATAGGGCAGTAGCCTTGAGCTGAAGAGCTCAGGAAGAACAGCCAGGTCTAGAATTCAAGTCCCATGACTGCAAAACAAGAAAGAGAGAAAGAAAGAATGAAACAAACAAAGAAAGAAACAAAGAAAGAAAGAAGAAAGAGGAAGAAAGAGGGAAAGAAGGAAAGGAAGGAAAAAAGAAAGAAAGAAAGAAAGAAAGAAAGAAAGAAAGAAAGAAAGAAAGAAAGCAAGCAAGCAAGAAATTTAATTTCTTCAAAACTAAGGCTATAAATGATTGAGCAAACGAGGAATAAGTCAGGGCATTATTTTCTGATAAGGATAATATCTTTTTCTGGTAGGAAGAGACTGGTATTCAGAACCAGACCTTTCCACCAGAAATTGAGCCTAGTGATAGAGTGCTTGCCTAGCATGCACAAAGACACAGGTTTGATTCCTTATTACCACATACATAGAAAAAGCCAGAAGTAATGACTTCATTGGTAGGGTTCTAGTCTTGAGAAAACCCAAGGACAGTGGTTAGGTCCTAAGTTCAAACCCAGGAATGGAAGGAAAAAAAACAACAAAGTTTCAATCAACATAAGAAAATTAACTAGACAATGAGCTGGAGATTTTCTGGTCTTCCATGGTTCTGAGGGACAGGAGTGTTAGAAAAGGAATTTTTATAAGACTTCAAATGGAAAGAAACAAATTTCAAAATTCCCAAAAATACCTAAATTGAGACTTTAGTGAGAAGTTGTAACTGAAGGGATATAGGTGTAAGTCCTTACTCTCAAGAATCTTTCTTGCTTGGATCAAAGGCAAACAGACATATAAACCAAACTTGTGGCCGCTGAATCTAGAAAAAATTCGTGTTCCTCACTTAATGGTTAATAAGCAAACAGCATTGAAACTGGGTAAGGTAATCCTATCTGCTACTCAGGACCTGAGACTCTTATCTGTAGTTAACTCTAGAAAACAGAAGTGGGGCTGTAGCTCAAGGATAGGGGTTATAGTCTTCTGCTTAAGCGTTCAGGGACAGGGCCGATGCCTATGAACTACAAAAAAAAAAAGAAAAGCAAAGAAAAGAAAGTTTTAAAAAGATGCAAAACAGCACAATATTTAGATTATTTCTCAAAAATAAAAGAAAGGCAGCTATTCCTCAATATATAAACAAAACAGTATTTGAAAAAAAACAGCTTCAGGTATATTATAGGTAGTACTCAGCTTAAAACTGCAGCAATACATAGTTGTGTAATTTCAATAAATATTTCCTGTGATATAAAAAGAGAACTAAAACACAGAAAAACATTATTGGTCATTGTAAAATATCATTTTCTTAATATGTTAGGGAGAAAAGCATATATTTCTCACAAATCAATTTCCACTTTTATATTTTAAAATATCTAACACTTAGGATGGGAAAGTAAAGTCCTTACCTTTACAGTAAGGAATATTTGTATCTCATGTATGTTTGTGTCTTTTTTTCTATGACTCATTTTAGATGTCCAGGTAATGGAAAATGTGTTCAAGACCTGCCAGGAAAGTCCACATGAATGTCTTTGTGAAGTAGCAGTTGCAAGTAGTATCGAAGTGGAGGAAAACGTGAGATTAGCAACAACTTTAAATTTGAGCTCTACACATAATCCAGAGCTGATTAGTAATAACGGTAACAACTTAGGGGTGAGGACTGAGGAGTTCATTAATGTCAGAACATGCTTCTGTCTCCTAAGCCTGATGAGATGCATGCTGCATATAGATCTCGTATGTCTCCTGTTCTTAAAAAATCCATCGGATATTCAGAGCATTTTATTCATGATTGTGACAGTCCAAAAGATCTGCAGTATCATAATTCTGTTCTCCCTGCCCAAGAAATTCTTCAGGGAGGGAGGAAAACTGCTAAATGTACTGTGTGATGAAAAATATTGTACTTAACACCGACCATCACTACACATCCGAAAATGTACACAGGAGAGACTCCTCATACATGTAGTGAATGTGAGAAATCTTTCAGTAATGAAATACGCCTTACAATACCTCAGAGCAAATATCCTGAGATATGTGATGCGTACATCAAGTGTGAAAATTAATTTCTGAGAAGTCAGACCTGACGCTACAACCTCGATCTCCAAGAGAAGACAAACCTTATGAATATGAGGAACGTAATAAAATTTCTGCCCAGAATTCAATTCTCAGCACACATCAGAGATCTCACACAGAAGAGAAATCTTATGAATGGGATAAATGTGGGAAGACTTTTAGACTGAAATCATACCTCACTTTGCACCAGAGAAGACACACAGAAGAGAAACCTTATGAATGTAACAAATGTGAAAAGTCTTTCACCCAGAAGATACACCTTCGAGTTCATCAAATAACACACACAGGAGAGAAATCTTACAAGTGTAATGAATGTGGAAAGTCTTTCCAAGGGAAGGGAAAACTTCATGTTCATCAGAGAATACACACAGGAGTGAAACCTTATGAATGTAACCAATGTGTAAAGTCTTTCAGACAGAAATCTTCCCTCAAATTGCATCAAAGAACACACACAGGAGAGAAACATTATGTGTGCAACAAATATGGAAAGACCTTCAAGTGGAAGTCATATCTTGATGGGCATAATAGAACACACACAGGAGAGAAAACTTATGCATGTAGTGAATGCGGAAAGTTTTTCAAATGGAAGGTAAAACTCCATGTTCATCAGAGAATATACTCAGGAAAAACACCTTATGAGGGTAACACATGTGGAAAGTCCTCCACACAGAAGCCAAACCTCAACATGCATAAGACAATTCAAAAAGGAGAAAAACCTTATGAATGTTACCGATGTGGAATGTCTTTCAAATGGAAGTCTTCCCTCAAATTGCATCAGAGAACACACACAGGAGAGAAACTGTACGAGTGCATCAAATGTGGTACGACCTTCAGATGGAAGTCACATTACAGGGGGCATAACAGAATTCACACATATTAGAAACCTTAGGAATATAACCAAAGTTGAAAGTCTTTCGTGCTGTATTCACCCTCAGGAAGTGTAAGAGAGTTCACACATATGAGAAGCCTTAGCAATGTAATAAATAGGAAAGACTTTTTAGTCTGTGGAAGAAAACTCAGCTTGTGTCACAGAACCAACACAACATCAAACCCTTAATGAATGTAGCAAATGTTCAGTGTTTTCCCCAGAAGGCAAAAGTCAAGATTTATCACTAAACACCCACAGGATAGAATCCTATGAATAAAATGAAAGGGAAATTTTTTTGAAGAACTCATAGTTGAGTTTGCATGATACCACACAGACACAGTATAAAAATCGTATGAATATAAGAATATGAAAAATCCATTATGAACGCATGACTAAGTATAAAATGCACATAGGAGAGAAAAACCTTATGAATATTACAAATGTGGAAAATGTTTGACCTGGAAGGCATACTTCTGTGTTCATCACAAACCTGATTCCCATAGAAGAAAAGAAAACTAATGAATAGAACAAATGTGCAATGACTTTTAATCAGAAGTCAGTCTTCAGTACATTTCAGAACATACACAATAGAGAAATTCTGAGTAATGTAAAACATTTAGGTATATATAGAATGTCTGTATATGGGAGCATTAGGGTAAGTCTTCTAAACAAAGTCAACCTTCAGCAAGCATTAAGAGCACTCACAGAAGAAATAATAGCATGTAGGAAAACCTTTGTCAGAAACCTCTAAAAGCTGCCTGTGTGGCTTAGTGGTAGAGTGCTAACCTATCAAGGATGAAGGCCTGGGTTAGATTCCTCAATACTACGTGAAAAGAGCAAGCCAGAAGCAGCACTGTGGTTCAAATGGTAGAGTGCTAACCTTGAGCAAAAGTAGCTCAAGGAGAGAGAGAGAGAGAGAGAGAGAGAGAGAGAGAGAGAGAGAGAGAGAGAGAGAGAGAGAGAGAGAGAGAGAGAGAGAGAGAATGGGAGAAAGAAACAGGAACTTGTAAATTTTACAGAGATAGAGAAGGAGGGAGAGAAGGAGACAGAAACTAATTTCTAAACTTTACAGTCTTTCTATTTCCTTACAAATTCGTCTATGTCATTCTTTCTGACAGAAGCACAGAATTCCACTGTGTAAAAATACCATATTTGATCTACTCATCAACTGACGGGCCTCTTGTTTGGTTCCATACCTTTGCTATAGTAAATAGTGCTGTGATAAATGTTATTGTTCTAGTGAATTTAGTATGTCCTATCTGGACGATTGGCAAGTAGTGAAATTGCTGGATCACAGGGGAGCTCTATGTTTAGTCTTTTTGGGATACTACCATAGTGCTTTCCATAGTGGTTGAACGAGTTTGCAATCCCACCAGCAGTTTAGTAGTGATCCCTCCTGGCCACATCCCCTCCAGCATACGTTATTAGATTTCTGGATCTTGGCCATTCTAACTGGAGTGAGGAGGAAAAGGGAAAGAGGAACTGAAACTTTCTCTCCTTACAGATGACATGATTCTGTATTTAAAGAACCCTATAGACTCTACTCCCAAGCTGCTTGAGCTGATATAAAACTTTGGTAAAGTAGCAGGGTATAAAATTAAGCCTCAATGTCAACTGCCTTCCTATATGCCAACAAATGAGAGGAATGAGGCAAGAATCAGGATAGCAACTCATTTTGCTATCAAAGAAAATAAAATACCTAGGAATTAACTTAGAATGTAAAGCACGTTTTTGATGGAACTATAAACCCTGGAGAAGGAAATTAACGCAGAACTGAGGAAATGCAAAAACCTATGCTCCTGCTTTGGAAGAAGTAATATTGTAAAAATGGCAGTCTTGATAAGGACTATCTACAAATTCAGTGCAATATTCATCAATATCCCAATGTCATTCTTTAAAGAAACAGAAGAGGAAATCCAAAATTTCACTTGGAATAATAAAAGACCCCTTATAGTCTGTCTTCTTGCATGATACATAATGTTTAATCTCACCTTCTCCACCAAAATCTCACCTTTCTCATTGAGACATAGGTGGCCCTGTTTACTAGCAGCAAAGGCTCAAACGCGCAGTTTCAGGTGTCACCACTGCCTCTGTTACTGGGTAGATCCAACTCTGTCATCAATTCTGAGGTCTGCTCTGGGAGTCTTGGTCACAAGTTGTTCTGTGGCATCTGCTGCCAGCCTGTGACTATTTGCTTCCTTTTCCTCCAGCAGCCTACAACAGGGAATGAAGTTCAGGCGCTGATGCTCTCCTTCATATGCAGGGCAGGATGAGCCCAACCCTCAGTCATCTTTCTCTTCCAATTTTTGGGAAAAACATGTGCTGGCAGAAGTCCTCAGGTGTGGGGCATGGCTGATCCACACTTTTAATCCAGGCTGGTCAGGAGGCTGAGATCTGAGTATGGAAGTTCCAAGTCACCTAGAACAGGAAAATCTGATAGATTCTTACTACCAAAAATAAAAACAGCTGGGAATGGAGTTTGGGCTCAAGTGGTAAAGGGCTAGTCTTGAGTACAAATGCTTAGTGCCCAGGCCCTGAGTTCAGGCTCCAGCACTGCCAACAACCTCACTTTAGTGAGATTTTAGCTTTATCCATGTAGGCACATCTCACTGGAATCTCTGCTGATAGAGATAGTCTTCATAATTTTGTCTCAAGGTAAAGGTACTCCTGGGGTAGTACACAAAAGGTGTCATGGAGAGAGGAGCCCCACTTGCTCCAGGTTTGAAGATGGCATAGGTCAAGCCAGCATGGAGTTGGCACATCAGTCTTTTCCCTAGCACCACCTACCAGTGAATGTCAAATGACATTGATTGTTGTGGGATTGTGTGATTGAAGTGCCCCATTAAGGGCAGTGTTAGCACATCCAAACTTGGATACCAGGAATGCTGAAATCTCAAAGCTAAGATATCTGTTGGCTACAGAAATCCTGCTGTGTCTGTTATTCACTAAAAGTTCAGGTGCAAAGATTCTGAAGCTTGATGCCATGTGTTTATTCCATTTAGTAAAATTATTTTAATGCACTGTATAAGTTAAAACATTTGATAAGAGTCAGGGGTAGTGAAAACATTGTTCTTGAATTCAGGTGTCTGGCAGGGTAATGGGGGGGTGTTGGTGGCTGGGACTATGAAGCTGGAGCTGCTATCAAACCATGGATCATGTTCCACTTTGTCTGGGAGAAATGACTCCAAAGATGAAATTTGAATGGTGAGGAAAAGATGATGATTTACTCAGGAAATTTCTCCTAAACAAATGCTCATGTGGAAGTGGGATGGGGGCTGGGCATATCTGAGGCAGAAAATAAGGGGGCTTCTCATGGCGTTGAGAACGTTCCTTGCGACTTCAGGCATGCAGCAGGGTGTTTTAGATGGCCATTGTGAGATGGATGGAATAAGACTGGAGACAAGATGAATGCTGGGATCCTGCAATGCTCTTGCATGAGTGGCTGGTGGCTCACCTGAAAGAAATAATTATGTCTAAAAAAGAAATCAGGAGTTTGTTTTGATTAGATAATACCTGTAATCCGAGGCATATTCAGGATCCTGATCTTAGTATTGTGGTTTAAAACCAACCCAGCAAAGGGAAAAATGCATGAGACTCTTACTCCCAGTTTAGAGCAAGAACAAAGATTGAAGTAGAGCTGTGGCTCAAGAGCTAGAGTGCTACCTTGAGCAAAGAAAAGCTAAGAAAAAGCTCCAGGTCTTGAGTTCAAGGCCAGGAATGAAAGAAGGAAGGTAAAAAAGGGAAGTATGTGAGGAAGGGAAATAGATAAATGAAAGAGAGAAGGAACTAGAAATTTAAAACTAGAGAATATTTAAAAGTCATCAGTCCTTCTAAGAAAAGTGTTGGAGTATGGGTTCTATATGTGGTGAACTGGAAGCCCAGCAGTGACTTGTTAACCAAAGAGTCAACATGATGAGCAAAGGATAGAAATCTGCATGAGCCTCTTAGCGGATGGAGTCACAGAAGAGAACCTCAGCTCCCATCCCATAGTTAGATGTATATAGAGATGGGGAAGTTGGCATCACCTTGATGTCATTGTGTCCATGGAGACTGGAAGCCATGGCTCTGTGAAAGCACAATGTTCTGGTTACTGAGCTGAGAGGCTGAGGAGAGCCAAGTCCTGGCCATGAAGAAATCAGGGTGGCAGCAGAGTAACTCTGCTGCAGTGTGTGCCTGCTTGGCTGTTCTTATTCTGTGGTGGATCAGGCCGGAGCAGGTGATAGTAACTGTTTTGTGGTCACAAGCCCTTCACCAAGAGCTTCCTCTGGGATCCTCATAAGCTACAGGGTGGCTGGTGGTGGGATGTGTGTGGGGTGGAAGTGACAGAGGGATGGACGCATGGCAAGGTGGGTGAAGAGATGAGAGGAATGATGAGAGCCCAGTTCATTGGTTTCCAAGGTTAATGGGGGGGAGGTAGAGAGGCATGATGGAGGAAAGATGGAGGCAGGGGAAGGTGGTGACAGAGTGAGGCCATCTGTAGTGCCAGCCTGGCCATCAGCTGAAGCCCATAGTCAGCTTCCTGATCCCTCACTTTGTCCTGCTCCATGTGGAGGGAATGTAACGTGTACCCAGAGCTAGGGGTGGGGCAATGTTAGTAGCACATGGAGAACCTTTGCCCTTTACCTGGGTGAGGGGTGGTTCTGGCTCCCATGCTGGGTGGCCTGATAGGTATGGAACAGATCTCTCCTTAGCTACCACAGTCAGTGGCTGCTCTCCATCTAGGGTTAGGGCACCTGCTCAGCCATCAGGACACCCCATGTCAGGACAGAGGCCTACAATTCATTTGGCAGCACAGGGGTGAAGATGATCTCACCGTAGCCCTAGTTACATGGCTGTCCCTGCATGCAGGACAGGATGAGCTGGGGGAAGATGCTCTCTGTGTTTTTCCACAGCCTATCCCGGCCTCTTCTTGTGTCTGATTAGACCAAGACAGTACCAGGTTCCCTCTCATAGTCCTGGCTCTTTTTCTTTTACAGTCATGAGGCTTGAAATCAGGTCCTGGGTACTGTCCCTGAGCTCTTTTGCTCAAGGTTGATGCTCTACCATTTGAACCATAGTGCCATTTCCAGCTTTTCCTTTTCATGTGGATCTCTGATATCTCCAGTGCTGTGCCTGCAGGGAGGCACTCACCCCACAGACAGAGCCACCTCTGCCGTGACTGTGACTGCACACAACCCTCACACCCACTCATTGCACACCCCTCGACTCCAGTTTTAGCTCCTCTTGGACTGGGTGTCCAGCCTACCCTTTCCTACACTCACTAAGGGTCTACAATTGTCTTCCCAGGGTCCTTTCTTCTGCCAGCCAGAGTACAGACTGTGCACATCTTGACGATCACAGAGATCAAAGCCAAAGGCTGAGATGCAGAAGGGGGTGACCCAGTAGCTGCACAGGGCCCATGGATCATCCTGTGCATCCCCCAGCCTGTGACTTCCCCCACCCCCTTGGCAGGGAAGCTCCATGCCCACATCCTGATCCCTGGTCCCCTCCAATTCCATTCTCCCTTGGATTTTGCAGACTGTCTACCATCAGGATCTAAAATTCTATTCATCACTTTATGTCCTTATCACTGATTTGCTACTTTGGCAGGATCTCCCCGTGCCTGGAGAGTGGGCATGTCATGTATTCTCTGAGGAGAAGTTGCCCCAGGAGAAGAAATATGCACTTCGTGTGAACGTTGGATAGGGAAGGGGCGCTCCCGAGGATCAGAAGCCACAGGAGGGGTGCAGATGGGGGCATGCTAGGGGCCCCAGGGGACAGTGGGAGTTAGGGCACAGTTGGTTCCTTCTGCAGGGTTGACACTGCTTCACAAACCCAACAGAATGAGGTTCACATTACAGATGTCAGAGACAGTGCAGATTGCCAATGGGCGCAGGGGTCACTGTCACCCCCAGATGCTGGATGCATGCTGGGATGCACGCGGAGATGTTTTCAAGATCAGATAATGAGAATGATGCTGGGTGTAACCATTCTTTTCAGATGGCTCTCTACCTCTCTTGAGCTTCATCTCTATCTTTGTCTTTTTCTTGGCAGTTAACTGGACATGAGAGTTTCATGGACTTTCCTTTCTGGACTGGCTTCCAACAGAAGCTATGCACAGTTTTCAAACCATAAAATACTGAAGAATGGAAGCTTGATCTGGTGCTTAACTGAGTTGCACTTTGGCTCCGTTTGCTATGCCTCAAGGGAGGAGGCTCATCATTTGTAGACTAAGATCTCATGACCTTCAAAGCCAAATGCTACCTGAAAGTTCAGGGTCCCAGCCTATGTGTTGGGCCTGGGTGAATACATTCTCCGTTATGCTGGGTCATCAACCCATGTTTTAAGCTGGAATTAGGCAGTGCCACATTTGATAAGAATATCTGCCAGAGATTGACACCTCATGAAAGCTTTTTCTAAATTTGCATGCCATTTCCTGTGGTGGAGAAATCCCCTCCAAGTTAGACAGGCTCACATCCACCTGCATGTCATACTCCTAATGCACCCTTGAGTGTCCTCATGGAATTGGGATCTAAGTTTGTAGGGAATGCTGGTTTAGTCCATGAATTAGCTGGACAAGTGATGACAAACGTGTTGTGGATTAATATGAGAACAATTTAAGAAGCCCTGGAGTAGCATCAACCTGACCCTCTGTGGTGCTATAAATCTGATAGGATGTTCCAGACTGAGAAAAAATCACATGGCTTTGTGTTTGGCATCCAGACAAGTGAGTGCATGTCTTAGCTGTCAGCCAATACAGAGGAGGACATGAATAAGTGGGTGGAAAGCATCTGTCAGACCCCTCTCTGGGGGCAGGTGGAGAGAATATAGGAAGGTAGATACCATGGCTGTGGTGGGGCCAAAAAAAGGGTAAAAAGGCAAAGGAACCAGGTACTGGTAGCTCAAGACTGTCATCCTAGCTACTCAGGAGTTTGAGATCTGAGGATCACAATTCAAAGCCAGCCCAGGACAGAAACTCCATGAGACTCTTATCTGCAATAAATTACTGAATGCAAGAAGCTCAAGCTCAGTGACAGCATCCAGGCCTAGCGTTCAAAACCCAGGACCGGCAGAAAAAAGTATCAAAGGACAAGAAGCTGGCCAAAAGTTAGAGGGACTCTATCTTGACAAACAATACAATGGTAAGTTGCACTCAGAAGACTTACACAAAATCTGGAAATGCCTGAGACCTATCTATGTATGTTTCCTGTTTGTCTAAATACATATGTTTATGCATTTATATATTAGTATAGAGAGACAAATCAATACATATGACTATACATATATACAAAGCCAGACACTTATGGGTGGGTGGTATACTGTGTGAGAGTTTGTGTTTGTGTTTTGTGGATGGCTATCTCTGTTTAAGAAAGATAGAAAATATGTAAATATCTTTAAAAAAAACTTGATAAAATATAGAGAGACATAAGCTCTTGAGGGAATCTGAAATGACAAGATTATTCACAGGCACGTTTATCCTTATGGATTCCTCAGCAAGTTTTAATTTTTTTCATTATTTTCTTTCCTTTTTTGAACCAGTGCTAAGGATTTCTCTCAGGGACCAGGTGCTGCCAATTACTAATTTTCTCATGGCTAGTACAAGAGGAACAGAGCCACAGTTCCACTTCTGCCTTATTTATTCGTGTTTAACTGAAGATAAAGATTTCTATCAGTGACTTTCTCTCAGGGGCTGGATTCTAACGAGGATCCCCAGACCTCAGCCTTCTCTATAGCTACAATTAACAATATGAGAACCCAGCACTGGGTTCCAATGCACAGGGCAAGAAATTGAGTGAATCTCTCAACTCCAATTAGCTATAATAAGCTAGAAGTGAAAGACCAATACCTTTGAGGAAAAGATGCTGAGGGTTATCACACAGGCCCTATGAGTAAGCCCTAAACCCTGTACACATGTGTGCATGCACACATTGGCAAATACACACACACACACACATGCACGCACACAATATCTCAGGCAATATTGTATTTTGAATTAATATCCAAAGATTGGACAACAGGATAGCAAGTAATAAAATCTGTTTTTCTAGTCTACATTGAGGGAAAGGGATAAGTCACAAGAGGCAGAAGTGAAGAATTCAGAGGCAAATGCTGTGAGTGAATAACTTGTAAAAACCACATTTCTTTTCTTTTCTTTTCTTTTGTTTTTTCTGCCATTCCTGGGGCTTGAACTCAGGGCCTGAGCACTGCTCTTGGCTTTTCCCAAGTCTAGCTCTCTGCCGCTTGAGCCACATTGCCATATGGATTTTTATATCTGTGTGATATTAAGGACTCAAACCTAGATCTTCATGGATGCTAGGCAAGCACTCTACCACTGGGCCAAACTCTAAACCCTGATACAGTATTTATAAATAGTCATCATCATATCAAAATATCCTTTCTCCTACAAAGAATGAACACTATTTCTGTAAGACTTTTTTTATGTCACCAATGCTTCTGTGATTTTCCCACTTGCATTTTTACAGATGACAGCACAGATATTCTTCAGGAAGAAAAATAGATTAGGATACAGAAACCTAACAACGTCCTAGTAGATTGAAGTGAAAAATATGTGCAAGATGGCCTGGGTGTTTCATCAATTTGTAGAGTGCTTGGCTACCACACAAAAAGATTCCAGTTTGATTCTGCAGTACCATATACATAGAAAACTCTGGGAGTGGTGCTGTGGCTTGGTGGTACAGCTATAGCCTAAAGAAAGCCCAAGAACAATGGTCAGGCTCTGAGGTCAAGTCCCAGGACTAGCAAAAAAAGTGCAAGAGGCAAAATGCTAGCTGAGAAGGCACTGTGAAGCAAAATGTCTTGTGAAGGGTAAGGTTAATAGTGACAGTTAAGCTTGGATCTTACCTAAGAAAGGCTCCTTGAGCCTGAGACCAGGCTAGCACTTTGCCTAGTTAGTAACCTGGGATTTGAACAAAAAGGTGTGCTGTTTACTACATCCATATGTGAGGTGGGAAGGGAGATTCAGCCTCCAGTATGTCTTTGGGGAGATCTTCTGTAAGCAAGGAGCTTTGGTCATTGGGCCTTGAGAGGTGACCCTACCTCCCTCACAATGGAACAGAATATGGAACCCTGGTAACTAAGCCTCTGTATGTGACAACCAGCTCAAGCCAGCTCCCTTGGCCTGTGGCTCAGGAACCAGAAAGATGTTGCTGTGCTGTTGCCAAAGGTCAGGAGGCTCGCATCTCAGGCATGAGAAATATGGATGTCTCACTTGAAGAAGTAGATGCTGGATCAGTGCCAAGCCAAAATTCCAGTATATCAGGCATTTCTCTAGGAAGAAAGCCAGGAAACTCCAGACAACTCAGATGAAGTATATTGAGAGGAAACCTATTTGAACCCATCGTCCTGCCCACACACTACAACCTTCTTGTGCTTTCAAGTGACTATACTGAGATTAGAGTGTGTCATTTCCAATCTACTCTGTTCCAATTCCTCAGTGTGAAGTGTGGTCCCATTTCTACGTTTGAAATATCCACTGTTTTGCCAACATAGTGTGATGGTAAGTCAGCTCAGACTCTGAATGAGCCTTGTAACCTACGGATCCTGGAGGAAGGCCTGTTGGAGATGCTGCTGACAAAGCTGATCCCTGCCTACCAGAAAGGTGATCTCTTTTATGTGGGAAACTTCCTGCACAATTTCAAATAGTGGAGGACAATGTAGTAGTTGCTGGAAATTCTCTTGAAAAAGTGAGTGTTCCCCCTCCAAACCCAGGTTTGCTCACCCCTGCTGGCCAAGTCTTGGAATACTTGGCTCCTCTCTGAGCCTGTTTTGTTCACTGGGGTGTTCACAGGGGAGCTAAGCATGATACAAGTGCACAAACGACTTTATTATGACTGGGACACCATGCCATTTCATTTCCCTCACAAGCTACAGGAGTCTCAACAGTGTGCTTAATGAGAAGTTGGATTTCAGGCATGAGTAAGTGGCTCCCAACTGCAGCCCTCATCTAGGTG
Organism: Megascapheus bottae; assembly: GCF_031878675.1. Classification (NCBI taxonomy): domain Eukaryota; kingdom Metazoa; phylum Chordata; class Mammalia; order Rodentia; family Geomyidae; genus Megascapheus; species Megascapheus bottae. Next base: position 16,776 of record NW_028327531.1, on the reverse strand, counting down.
ACATCCTAGGAAATCCCATTTCCCAGTAAGAGATGAGGTGTCAGTACTAATGGCGGAGGACTGTGAAATACTGGAGTCAGAGGAAAAGCTGGGGGCTGAATCTCTTTTGAGCCATCAGGGAGGGATTGTGATAGCTTTGCCTGTTAGAACCTGAAAGCATTTCATCTTGGTGTGTGGTCCAGTGCTGCCACTTGAACCTGAACCCAGGTCTAAATGCCATCCCTTTGGTGTTCAAAAATTAGCACTGTACCATTCGAGTCATAGGTCAAGTTCTGGCTTTTTGCTGCCTAATTGAAGACAAGTGCCTTTAGACTTTTACTGACTAGACTGGCTTTCCACTGTGATCTTCAGAGCTCAGCCTGCTGGGTGGCTAAGATTAGAGGAATGAGCATTTAGTTCTTTATTTAGAGCATTCACTTATTGATTTATTTAGAGCATTTACTTATTTAATTTAAGGTGCGTTTACTTTGGACAGATGCATAGAGGCTTCTCTCAGAAGCTTCTGGAAGTGGGGTGTAAAAGTCATCCTGTTCTCGAGTGTCTCTTACCCCCTCCTAGCACATAAGTGCACATCTCTGCAGGACAGCCACAGCATTAGAGTCCTGCAAGAAAGGGGCTTTGGTAGAAGGCTCAGGATGGAGAGAGAAGGCTCTCACTTTCCTTGTACCGAATGTGCCCACAGCATCATGTGTTCCATCTATACGATGTGAATGGACTTCTACCCCAGTGATTTCTAATAGTTCAAAAACTGCCACACCCTGACACAACTCAAGTTCTCTATGAGGCTCCACATGCCGGCTTTGGACCTGCTCTTCTAAACACATACTTTTTGACCAGCTGGAGGAATGTGCGACCAGTAAGACCAAGAAAAAGTAGAAGTCCTGGTGTGGGTGCCTCAGAGCCTGTGAGTAGGAAGCCCATGTGGTCTAGATATTGGTTGGCCCTTACTTCTACAGAGCTTGGCAAAATGCCCTTTATGGGTGGTGTCAGCCAGGTAATGTCTGTCCTCTAAAGGACTCGGGAATAAGCACTCATTAGAAAGACCATACACCTCCTCAGTGTTCAGTCCAAACTCCAGTTCTACAGGTTCCTCCATTAGGTCCTCATGGAAGTTGAGTGACACTTCAACTTGCAGAGTCCACTCTGTCCACTCTGTACCTATTTCCATTCTTAGGTTTGGGTCATCGTGGAAGAGCTTATCCTGAACTCCGGATGAAAAACCCACCAATGGAGCTGGTGACTGATGGAGACTGAGAATCATCACTGCACTCCAGAAAGCATGGGCCTTCTGTAGAAATTACCAAACAGGTTTAGAGTCCTGTGGATATACCTTTTGCTCTGAACCCCATGTGTGACACAGTTGAACCTACAGATACTATGGAGGAAGAAAAAGAGCAGCCAGATTTCCTTCCGTTTCCTTTCACACTCCACCCAGAGTCAGTCCATCTGAGTCAGAGTAACACTCCACTTATTGTGCAAGCTGAAGGGGCACACGCTGGGCTCATGGAAAATGTCCCCATGGGAAGCAGCAAGTGTACTCTCAATACTGGATTCATTGGAGGAAAATGAATCCATCCTCACAGAATATCCAGACCCATCCATCTCACTAAAAGAGACTCAATCTCCATTCGACAAACCAGAATCCATCCCCCTCTTAACTCAGGAAGGACATTCTGTTTCTCATGAGGAAGGATACCCTTCTGAGGACTCTGAAGTAGAATTACTGTCTGAAGGCAACTTGGAGGCCAGTCTGGATTTAGAGCTTCCCTGTCCCCTTCCTAAAAAGACATCTCTTTATCTTGCTCTCATGATTCTTGTCAAGTATTCATTGTATTTACTTTGCTAACTATTAAACTCTCATTGTTAATATTATGGTGTGAAGTTCTTCAGTCCTTATTATACTGTGTTTTATTTTCCACTTATAATGTGAGACCTCAGACACATAGGTCCTGGGTGGGCCAAAAACCAGACAGGTCTGGTCCCATAGATGACAACCTTACTGGATATACAGGGAACTATGAAATGCATGGAATCACCAGGAATCCAGGCCAGGCCTCCATGGAAAGACAAGTCAGCTACCAAAGCTTAAGGACAGAGCAGATGCCTGGAAATGTGTTTTGTCAATCGGGAGAAGTCTCAGAGTAACTATAATATTATGTGGGACTCTGTTCTGTGAGTTCAAGTGTGTTTATATATCCATTGTGCTTTGTACAAATATTTAAGAAAATTAAAACTCCACAATAGCATCAAAAATCTACTTTGGCTTTGAATGTGGCCTAGTTGTAGAGTGCTCGCCTAGTATACAAGAAGACCTTGATTCAATTCCTCGGCACTGCATACACAGAAAAAGCAGATGGGGCACTGTGGCTCAGGTGTCAGAGTGCCACCCTTGAACAAATGTGGCCAAGGACAGTTCCTGGTCCCTCAGTTCAAGCCCCAGGACTAGCCAAACAAGAAATCATACCATTTTCCACACATTTGGAAATAAATCTGTTTTATCTAACCCTACATCTTTTTTGCCAGTCCAGGGTGTGTGCCACCAAGCCAAACTACTGGCCCCCAACCTTACTATTTTGAATCATTTACTTTTTTTACATACTCATATTTCATGCTGTCTGTATTAATACCATAAACAGTATGCTTAGTATAATAATGTTAAAGGTAAAACATAAGAAATTAATAACTAAAATTCCTTTTTTATTAGTTTTATAGGATTACTACCACTTCATGAGAAAAAATACCTAGAATGTTTATTTTAGAGTTCAAGTAATCCATTCTGATAAATATATCAACATACATCATTTATTTGAACACATTTTAAACTATTTTTTTCAGGAATGAAAATACATATATATTTGTTGTAAATGAAATTTATGACTTGGCGGGAAGGGAAAGAGAAAAGGGGGGAGGGGGTAACAGTGTTTACAAGAAATGTACTCATTACATATGTAACAGCAATCTCTTTTTATATCAGCTTGACAACAAATTTTCTGAAAAGTACAATAAGTTTAAATGTCTACTTTGGGCAGAATTTTTTTTTTGCCAGTACTGGGCTTAGACTCAGGACCTGAGCACGATCCTTGTTTTTGATTTTGTTTATTCTTAAGTCTCAAGTTCTATCACAAGTGCCACAGCACCATTTTTATCTTTTTTTATCTATGTTGTGCTGAGGAATTGAACTTGGGTCTTCATTCATACTCAGCAAGACCTCTTCCACTAGGCTTAACTTATGGCCCCAGTGGGAAGGAAGTTTTCCATAAAATATGTAGGAAATATGTCCACTAAGGAAAAGCCATCAAAAATAGAAGAAAAATTATATACTTAGATAACGACATGCCAGTATTATGGCAGATCTCTGTAATTCTAGCTTCAAGAGTGGCCTATTTGGACCGGGAGTTGGCTGGCTGAAGTAAAGTGCTACCCTTGAGCAAGCCCTAGGACAGTGCTCTGGCCATGAGTTGAAGCCATAGGACATGCAAAAAAATAATAATTTAATGCCCGTGACTGGTGGCTCACCCTGGTAATCCTAGCTACCCTGGAGGATCGAGGTTCAAAGACGGCCCAGGCATAAAAATCTGTGAGAATCTTATTTCCAAATAATCCAGAAAATTCAAAATGACAATGTGCCTCAAGTGGTAGAGCTCTTGCCTTGAGCTGAGAGCTTAAGGTAAACATCCAGGCCCAGAGTTCAAGCCCCATGAGTGAAAAAAAGAAAAAGAAAGAAAGCCCTTTTCTAAAGCTGGAGTGCACACTAGTGGTAGTTTGCTTGCCTAGTATGCACAAAGCCCTGTGTTCAATTACTCTGTACCACTTACACCAAAAAAAAGCTGGAAATGGTCTCAGAATGTTGGGTTCTGAGGATCACAGTTCAAAGCCAGGCCAGACACTAAAGTCCATGAAACTGTTACTTCCACTTAACCACCAGAAAACCAGAAGTGACACTGAGGCTCAAGGTGTTTAAGGTTGTAGCCTTGAGCTGAAGAGCCCAGGGTCACTGCCCAGGTGCACAATTAAAGTCTTACAACAGAGAGAGACAGAGAGAGAGAGAGAGAGAGAGAGAGAGAGAGAGAGAGAGAGAGAGAGAGAGAGAGAGAGACACAGAGAGAGACACAGAGAGAGACACAGAGAGAGAGACAGAGAGAGAGACAGAGAGAGAGACAGAGAGATAGACAGAGACAGAGAGAGAGAGACAGAGACAGAGAGAGACAGAGAGACAGAGACAGAGAGAGACAGACAGGCAGACAGACAGAGACAGACAGAGACAGAGAGACAGAGACAGAGACATCAATCAGTCAGGCACTGCTGGCTGAAGCCTGTAATTTAGCTACTATGGAGGCTGAGATGGAGGATCTTGGTTCAAAGCCCAAAGCCAGCCTGGACACATATGTTTGTGAGACTTACATCACCAATTAACTACCAGAAACCAAAAATGGAGCTGTAGAGGAAGAGTGCTAGCCTTGAGCTGAAGAGCTCAGGGACAGTGTCCAGGCCCAAAGTCCAAGCACCATGACGAATCAATAATAAAAAAAGAAGATAGCTAATAGTAATGATGATAATTGTGTGCTGGGAGTTTGGCCTAGTGGTAGAGTGCTTGCCTAGTATGCACGAAGACCTGGGTTCAATTCCTCAATACCACATACATAGAAAAATGCTGGAAGTGGTGCTGAGGCTGAAGTGGTAGAGCCCTAGCCTTGAGAAAATATGAGGACCGTGCTCAGTCCCTGAGTTCAAGCCCAGGACTGGCCAAATCAAAAGTAGTAGATCACTGGCATTGAACTGAAGATCTGAGGAACAGCCCAGGCACAGAGTTCAAGCACCGCAAACAACAACAACAAAATCTATGAAATGGCAGTGGTGGTTTTAAGCTAAGCAAAAATAGAGTAGAAACTGGTAAAATACATATTTGTGTGTAAGCAAAATAGCCAGACTTATGCATTAGAACAGGATAGCAACTTGAAAAAAAATTTTGCTTTCCATCTCACTAGGTCCTGTCTCTTAATTTATTCAAGTAAGTAAAATGCTGGGTTTTATAATCATTGCTCTGAATATTAGAAAATCAGAATATCTCTCATTAACCAACAACGACCAGGAACTGGGGCTTCGTTCAAATGGCAGAGTATCAGGCAAGAGAAGAAAAAATTGAAGTAAGAACTTGAAGTTCTTGATACAGAACCTGCATAGTAACAGAGCAGCAGCCTGGTGATGGTACCTCACACTTATAATCTTAGCTACTCAGGAGACTAAGATCTGAGAATCAAAGTTTAAAGCCAACCAAAGTACCCAGTTAACTGCCAGAAAAACCAGAAGTGGCACTGTGGCTCACAGATTAAAGCACTAGCCTTGAGCTGAAGAGCTCAGGGACAGTGCCCAGGCCCAGAGTTCAAGCCCCACAATTGACAAAAATCAAACAAGCAAACAAAACTCACAAAGAAGCCTGCAGACCACAGTGGTTCTGCTGAGTCTCTTCTCTATGGGGATCAGGAAACATTTCACTTTTTCTGTCTCTTCCCATCTCAACATTCATACTAAAATAAGACTGTGTTGAAAGTTTCAATTTATAAAAATGTTTTTCATGAAGCACCCTGAAATATTCATCGCTTATATCTCAATTGAAGATAGTTGATTTGGGGCTGCATTGGTAGAGTGCTAGCCTTGAGCAGAAAAGGTCAGGGATAGAGCTGAAGCACTCAATTGAAGACCCAGTCCCAACACACAAAAGAAATTATGCACTTTATACATATTTTCTAATTTCTTAATGAATTTTTCAGTCTGTATAAATATAGGGTATATTCCTTGTTACTTAAGTAAGATTGCTCTTTTTTTTTCTTTTTGCCAGTTCTAGGGCTTGGACTCAGGGCCTAGACATTTTCATTGAACTCGCTTGCCCAAGGTGAGTGCTCTGCCTCTTGAGACACAGCGCCACTTCTAGCTTTTTTCTGAGTATGCGGTACCGGTGAATAGAACCTAGGTCTTCATGCATTCTAGGTGAGCACTCTACCATTAGGCTACATTCCCAGGCAGTGAGATTCCTCTTACAGTCATTGTATGTTCACAGTATTTGATCTCACACACTGTAAGGCCCTGGTTGGCTTTGACCTGTGATCCTAAGCCCTGAGCCTCCTAAGTAGCTGAAATTAAGTTGTGAGCCAGCATGATGGCTTCCATTCTTTTTTCTACAAAAACATATGTAGTTATCTAAAATATATCTATAGCTGAAAAAAATGAATCTCTCCCAAACAAATCTTCAAAGAAACAACCATCCTATTAAAAGGTGGGCTATATACTTAAAAGAGTATTCTCTGAAGAAAAAATTAAAATGGGCTTTAGACACATGAAGAAATGCTCCACATCTCTAGCAATAAGGGAAATGCAAATCAAAACAACTTTGAGATTCCACCTGACTCCAGTCAGAATGGCCATTATCAAAAAATCTAATAAGAGATACTGGTGGGGAAGTGACCAGGGGGGATCACACCTACACTGTTGGTGTGAGTGTAAACTCGTTCAACCACTAGGGAAAGCAGTGTGGTGGTTCCTCAAAAGACTGAACATAGAGCTCCCCTATGATCCAGCAAATCCACTACTTGGCACCTACCCAATTGTCCAGAAAAAAGGACATACTAAAACCACTAGCACAATGATGCTCATTGCAGCAATATTTACCATAGCTAAGATATGAAACCAACCCAGATGCCATTCAGTAGATGACTGAATCAAGAAGATGTGGTACTTATACACAATGGAATGCTATGCTGCCATCAGAATGAATGACATCGCCCCATTTGTAAGGAAATGAAAAGTCTTGGAAAAATTCATATTAAGTGAAGCAAGCCAGACCCAAAGAAATATAAGCTCAATGGTGTCCCTCATTTGTAATAATTAGTTCACATCTAGGACTCTCCTAGCAGAGGATTACAATAACTCAAAAACCTAGGTATATAAGGTCATATAGGATGAGACTAAATGTAAGGATCTCTAGGATATGGGAACAAGAGCTATATCTTGTGTCATCGTTGCTCTTAATCTTGTGTGATTTTTGTCCTTAATCTACTATGTTATTTCTCATCTCTTATTTTGCCCTTTGGTTAATGTCAGATTGTTACTGTATCTGATTTTTTCCCTGGCATATTGTATATATGTTTATTTGTTTATGTCAAATAGGAAAGGGAAGGGGGGAAACAAGATGATTGGGAAGGAGAGGGGAGAGGGAACTGGGGACAAAAACATGTGGAGTGGAATAAATGTGTGAGAAGTAATGCAGTCCACTACCTGTAAATGTAATCATAACCCCTCTATACATTATCCTGAAAATAAAAAAGAGACTATAAAAATATCTGTAGAAAATGAGGCTGGATGATGGAAACAACCAGATGCCCTACTACAAAAAATGTGATACACACACACACACACACACACACACACACACACACACACACACACAATGGAATGATACATAGCCAACCGACAAGATAAAATAATGGCATTCTCGGGGAAGTGGATGAAAAGGAAAAAAATCATATTAACTGAAGTAAGCCAAACTCAAAGGAACATAGGCCCAAGAGTCTCCCTCATTTGTCAAATTCAGTAGAAACCTTGGGCTCTGCTACCAAAGATTTACAATAGAACAAATTCTAGAGATATCGTGACAAATAGTATGACACTAAATGTAAGGACCTCCAAGATGAAGAAACAAAACTCATATAATGAGTGATTGTTGTCCTTAATGAATTATGTGATCTCTTATCTCTTTTGCTATCCCTTGGTTATATCATATTGTTACAATATTTCACCTTGTTTTCTGATATATTTCATATGTGCCTAATTGGTTATTTGAAATTGGATAGGGAAGGGGGGAAATGAAAATGAGTGGAAGTAGGGGAAGGGAAATGGGGACCATATCATTACATGGGGTTCAAAGTTTGAGAAGTAATGCACCTTCTATCTGGTGAATATAATGTAACCCTTCTATAAATTACAATAAAAATAAATACATAAAAATAAGATCTGCACAGAAAAAAATAATAATGGCATTTTTGGGGTAGTGGATGAAATTAGAGTGAATCCTGTTGAGTGAGATAAGTCAAGACCAAGGAACAAAAGGTACATGGTATCCTTAATATATGGATATTAGTTTCAAACAGTAGTAGAGCAATGATTGAATAGTTGATACCCAAAGTTCTGGACATAATTTTGGAGATATAAACATAACTACATAGACATAAAAATCTAGGATAGACTATACACTCTATAGTCATGTGTTTTATTATAGATTAATCTGTATCTATGACATACAAAGACTCAGCTTAATTTTTACTATATTCTAAAATTTATGTGCCAGTGATTGTATAGCGATTCCCTTCTTGAATACTTGTTGGTTAAACATGACATTTGAAATATGATGTAAAATTCAATGTTAATAAATTTTAAAAACAAGGGGGTAGAGTTAAATACCACTAATGTACTTGCTCTAAGTGGTACAGAAATTTTCTTAATGAATCAAGGGGTTTTATTACATCTTTATGCAATTATTTTAGTTCTGAGTGTTCTACACTCAATGATACTTCTGGAAAGATGATATAGTTGACGGTGTAGATGGTATGAAGACATACTGGCCTAAACGTAGAATAAGGCATTGGTAAGTGGCTGTTAGCTGTCCAGATTCTAGTGGAATATGTGGAATGATTTTATTTATTTTTTATTTATTTATTTATTTTTTTATTGAAATTAGTAAAAGGGTTACATGATATTTGCCAGATAGAAGGTGCGTTAATTCACATACATTGATACCCTTTCACATGTGTTGGTACCATTTCCCTCCCCCCCCCCACACCCTCCACCCGTCTTGGTTTTCCCCCCTTCCCTATCAAATTTCAAATATCCAAATACAAATAAATTCAATATATTAGATAACAATGTGAGATACTGTACCAATATGAGATAACAAGGGACAGCAAAGGAGATGAGAGACAACATAGTACATTAAGGACAACAATCATTCATTATATAGCTTTTGTTTCACTATCCTGGACTTCCTTTTAATTAGCTTCACATTATATGTCCTTATGTATCAAGATTTTGCTCTATTGCAAATCTCTGCTAGTAGAGCCCAAGGTTTCTACTGATTATGACGAATGAGGGAAACCATTGAGCCTAAGTTCCTTTGAGTCTGGCTTTTTTCACTTAATATGATTTGTTCTAAGTCTTTCCATTTCCTAACAAATGGGGTGATGTCATTCTTTCTGACAGCAGCATAGAATTCCATTGTGTACAAATACCACAACTTGTTGATCCACTCATCAACTGAGGGACATCTAGGTTGGTTCCATATCTTTGCTATGGTGAATAGTGCTGCAATGAACATTGATGTGCTAGTGGGTTTAGTATGTCCTTGTTTCTGGATGGTTGGGTAAATGCCAAGTAGTGGAATTGCTGGGTCATAGGGGAGTTCTATGTTTAGCCTTTTGAGGCACTGCCACACTGTTTCCATAGCGGTTGGACGAGTTTGCACTCCCACCAACAGTGTAGTAGTGATCCCTCCTGGCCACATCCCCTCCAGCATCTGTTGTCATTCGTTTTCCTGATCCTGGCCATTCTAGCTGGAGTGAGGTGGAATCTTAGAGTTGTTTTGATTTGGATATCTTTTATGAACAGATATGTTGAGCATTTCTTCATGTGTCTATAGGCCATTTATGTTTCTTCTTCAGAGAATACGCTCTTTAAGTCTTTGGCCCATTTTTTAATGGGATGGGTGTTGCTTTGGAGGTTAGTATTGGAGTGATTCAATTTTGTGAGTTGTTGATATATTTTAGATATGAGGCCTTTGTCGTTGTTTGGTTGGTGAAGATCTTCTCCCACTCTGTAGGCTTCCTCCTTAGTTTACAAGCTATGTCCTTTGCCATACAAAAGCTCTGCAGTTTAATGCAGTCCCACTTATCCAGCCCTTCTCTGATTTGTTGTGATTCTTGGTCCTTATTAAGAAAGTTTCGACCTGTGGCAAGGAGGCCTAGTGTATCTCCTATTCCTTCCTGTAGAGTTTTCACTGTGTCAGCTTTTACCTTCAGGTCTTTGATCCATTTGGAGTTAAATCTAGTGCAAGGTGACAAAGAAGGATCCAGCATTAGTTTTCTGCAGGTGCTTAACCAGTTCTGCCAGCACAACTTATTCAAGAGGCTGTCTTTCTTCCATTCTATTTTTTTGGCTCCCTTGTCAAAGGTTAGGTGGCCATAGGTCTGTGGTTTAATATCTGGGTCCTCAGTTCTATTCCATTTGTCTTCAGGCCTGTTCCTGTGCCAGGAGCAAGCTATTTTGAGGATTATAGCTCTGTAATAGAGTCTAAAGTTTGGAATTGAAATTCCTCCAGCGCTGTTCTTTCTGCTAAGAAGTGTTTTTGCTATACGGGGTCTTTTATTATTCCAAATGAAATTTTGGATTGCCTCTTCTATTTCTTTAAAGAATGACATTGGTATGTTGATGGGTATTGCATTGAATTTGTAGATAACTCTTGGCAAGATTGTCATTTTCACAATGTTGATTCTTCCAATCCAGGAGCATGGGAGGTTTTTCCATTTCCTTAGTTCTGGTTTAATTTCCTTTTTAAGGGTTTTGAAGTTTTCATCAAAAAGGTCCTTTACATTCTTAGTTAAGCTGATTCCTAGGTACTTTATTTTCTTTGAGGCTATTGTGAAAGGAGTTTCTTTCCTGATTATTGCCTCGTTCCTCTCACTGTTGGCATAAAGGAAGGCAGTTGATTTTTGAGGGTTGATTTTATAACCTGACACTCTTCCAAAGCTTTGGATCAGCTCAAGGAGCTTGGGAGTAGAGTCTATAGGATTCTTTAAATACAGAATCATGTCATCTGCAAAGAGGGATAGTTTTATTTCCTCTTTCCCTACTTGGATCCCCTTTATGCTTGCTTCTTGCCTTATTGCACTGGCTAGGAATTCTAGTACTATGTTAAAGAGTAGTGGAGAAAGTGGGCATCCTTTTCTCGTTCCTGATTTTAGAGGGAATGGCTTTAGATTTTCACCATTAAGTGTAATACTAGCAGTAGGTTTCTCATACACAGCCTTTATTACATTAAGGAATGTTCCATGGATTCCTAGTTTCTCCAGAGCTTTTAACATGAAGGGGTGTTGGATCTTGTCAAATGCCTTTTCCGCGTCTATTGAGACAATCATGTGATTTTTGTCTTAGCTCCTGTTGATGTGTTGAATTATATTAATTTATTTGCGTATGTTGAACCAGCTTTGCCTCCCTGTAATGAATCCAGTTTGATCATAGTGTATAATTTTTTGATGAGTTGTTGTAGACGGTTGGCCAGTATTTTGTAGAGAAGTTTGCATCGATGTTCATCAAAGATATAGGTCTATAGTTCTCTTTCTTTGATAAATCTCTGTCTGGTTTGGGGATGAGGGTTATACTGGCTTCATAGAATGAGTTTGGTAAGGAACCTTCATTTTCAATTTCGTTGAAGAGCTTGAGGAGTATTGGTGTGAGCTCTGCTTTGAAGACCTTATAGAATTGAGCTGTGAATCCATCTGGCCCTGGGCTTTTCTTAGGTGGAAGTACTCTAATTGCCATTTCTATTTCAGAGCTTGAAATAGGCCGGTTGAGTTGGCTTAGTTCTTCTTGGTTCAGTGTGGGTATGTTAATATTGGCTTGGAATTCATCCATTTCATCTAGGTTCTCAAATTTGTTGGCATAAAGGTTTGAGAAGTATTCCCTCATGATATTCTGGATCTTGGTAATTTCTGTCGTGATATTACCATTTTCATCTGCGATTTTGTTTATTTCGATATGCTCTCTTGTTTTCTTGGTAAGATTTGCTAAGGGCTTGTCAATTTTGTTAATTCTTTCAAAAAACCACCTCCTTGTTTTGTTGATTCTTTCTATAGTTTTTTTTTTATTCCAAATCATTTAATTCTGCTTTGATTTTAATTACTTGCTTTCTTCTACTGCGATTAGGGTTGGTTTGTTTCTCTTTTTCCGAAAGCTTAGGTGGGATATTAACTTGTTGGTTTGCAATTTTTCCAACTTGTTGTTGTAGGCACTCAGCGCTATAAATTTTCCTCAGAGTACTGCCTTTGCTGTGTCCCAAAGGAGTTGGTATTTTGTGTGCTCTTTACTGTTAAATTTCATAAACTGTTGGATTTCTGTTCTGATCTCTTCAATGACCCATTGGTGGTTCAACAATGTGTTGTTCAGTCTCCATGAGTTACAGGGTTTTCATTGGTGGAGGTGTGTGTTCAGTTCAGGTTTGATGCCTTTGTGGTATGAGAGTGTGCATGGAATAATTTCTGTGTTTCTGAATCTGTCCAGGTTTGTTTTATGGCCTAAGATGTGATCTATTTTGGAAAATGTTCCATGTGCTGCTGAGAAAAACGTATATTGTGTTGTTGCTGGTTGGAATATTCTGCAGATGTCTGTTAGATCTAGTTGGTCTATATATTTGTTCAGTTCTAAGGTTTCTCTGTTGAGTTTTTGCCTGGTTGATCTGTCCATAGGTGAGTGTGGTGTGTTAAAGCCACCGACAAACACTGTATTTCGATCTATGTATGGTTTCAATGTAAGTAAAGTTTGCTTGATGAAGTTTGGAGCTCCGGGATTGGGTGTGTAAATATTTAGGATCGTTATGTCTTCCTGGAGGAAAGATCCCTTTAGTGGTATGTAGTAACCTTCTTTATCTTTTCTTACTAATTTTGGTTTGAAGTCTATTTTATCTGATATGAGGATGGCAACTCCAGCCTGTTTATGGGGGCCGTTAGCTTGATAGAGTTTATTCCAACCTCTCACTTTCAATAGATGCTTGTTTTTTTTGGGTAAGATGTGTCTCTTGAAGACAGCAGAACGATGACTCTTGCTTTTTGATTCAACTAAACAGCCTATGCCGTTTAATTGGAGAGTTAAGTCCATTGATATTGACAGTTAGGATTGAGAGATATTTATTAGGTCCTACCATTTTTAAAAGCTTTTATTTGGGCCTGTGTCTTGACAGTTCTTGTGGTCCTTAGGTAGTATGCTGTTTAGGTGCCATTTCTTTCCCTATATTGCCTTTATTTTGGTTTTCTATGTATAGAACATCTTGCAGAATTCTCTGTTGTGTTGGTTTTGTTTCGACATATTGTTGCAGCTTTTACAGGGAATGGAATGTTTTTACTCTTCCCTCAGTTATGAATGAGAGCTTAGCTGGGTACAGTATTCTTGGTTGGTAGTTGTTTGACTTAAGGGCATGGCATCTATGCTTCCAGTCACTTCTTGCTTGCATGGTCTCTGCTGAGTAATCTGGGGTGATTCTGATTGGTTTTCCTTTATAGGTTACTGAACCCTTTTCCCTGGCTGCCTTTAGGATCTTTTTTTTGGTTTCTACTGATCCAGTTTGAATTACGATGTGGCGGTGACATGTTCTTTTCTGGTCAAGTGTGTTTGGGGTTCTAAAAGCTTCTTGTATCTGGATGGGTCTGCCCTTCTGGATATTTGGGAAATTCTCTGAGATGATTCCCTGAAGTATATTTCCAATACCATTGACCTCTTTCTCCAGACCCTCCTCAATACCAATTAGCCTTAAATTAGGCTTCCTAATTGTATCTTGGACCTCCTGAAGCGCTGTCTCATTTTTCCTAGATTTGGATTGACTCATTTTCTGTTCTTTCTGTATAATAACTAAATTATCTTCAGCCCCGGAAATTCTCTCCTCTGCATTGTCTAACCTACTATCAAAGCTATCTACTTTATTTTTCATCGCCCTTGCTTCTAATTGCTCATTTTTGATGCCTTGCATCTCTTCTTTTAGATCATGTATGGATTTCTTTAGCTCCTTGATTTCCATTTGAGTGGTTAGCTCAGTAGCTTTATTTTCTTTGAACATTTACTGGAGTTCGGTCACCTTTTTATTTGTGGATTCTATGAATTCATCCATCTTTCTTTGAACAGCCTTTATTATGGCTTCCTTTATGGCTCCTTCTTTTTCACTTATCACCTTCTTTATGGTTTCCTCTTGTTCAGCTATGGCTCCTCCCTTATCTCTTTCTTTATATTTTCACATTTTTCATTAATGATGTTTATCAATTGCATTTGTACAGCACTTGGAAGACTCTCCTCCAGGCTTGCCAGTGACTGTTCCATTGGCTGTTTACATTGGGTGGGGGAGGTGGGAGGTGTTGTTTCTTGATTTGACATTTTTTTTAAGTTTCTTGTTTTGCCCTTTTGAAAATGGGAGCAAGATTAATACTAAACACGATCATAGTTTTTCAGATATAACCAAGCTAGACCTCTGTATCTGGCAGACTCTAGATATTCACGAGTTTTGATTGGTGTTATCACTCTTTCTTTTCGTGCAGTTATCGACTAGTCTAATTTTTCACTGATATGCAATTTATATTCAAAACAATAAGCCTCTCAATCCAATCTCTATTGTCTTTAAGTCCCTCTGAGCCTAGAGGATAATTAAACACCTAGATATACAATGTTGCTCATCAGCCATCAAGTGTAGATCCATGCAGTATAAGGGTTGAAAGAGGAGCAGAGTTCCAGAGATAGAAAAATAGAATGAGAGAGGTCAGGGGGTAAGTAGGTAGAGTATTTGGAAAGTATTAGAATAAAACTTATGTGTTGCTGCGCGACTAGCTCTTAGCCCAACCAGTGGCCTCACTCTGGACCATGGGATGGATCTGCGAGCTTCTGTCTGAGCGTGGTTGGCGGACGTTTTCCTGTGCTGCTTCCAGGGGCGGCCCCAAGCCAAGGGTCTGGGGATTGAGAGTTTCAGGCCCTCTCAGCAGGACCAGCAGGAGGCCCCTCAGTTCCCAGGGGCGGGGCCCAGCTGGGGGCGTGGGCTCCAAGGGCAGAGCCGCACCTTTTTGGTTCTCAGAAGGGGAGCTTGGCTGCTGGTTGGCCTTCAGATCCCTGCTGTGTTTCCACTGCTTTGTCAGAGTCTGTGACTGTGGGGGCGTCCTTGGTGGTGTCTTGCTCAGGGTTTCCAGCTGGAGGATGCCCCGCTCGAGAATTGAGGGGGGGTAGATGCTGGCTCCTATTTACCCGCACCCCCTACCCACTTTTGTAAGGCAGGGTCTCAAAGCCCTCCACTCTCCAGATCCAGTGGCCTGTGTGAGGAGCCTGGTGGGCGGGTGGGAGCTGGGACAGCTCCGCCTCCCCTGGTGGGGTGCTGGGGCTTATTGGTAGCCCGCCTGTCAATCTCCAGTCAATGGCCTGAGGGAGGGGGCTGTTGAGGGGAGGGACAGGATTCTAAATTCCTTGCCCCCCTGCTCCCGCCAGTGTTGTGGTCTGAGTTAAGTTCTATTGCTTGGCACCCGCTCTGCTTTCCCGAAGTGTTTGGGGACGCGCTGTATTACTCATGCCTCTGAGGGTGTTCTAAGGTGGTGGGGAGTCTTTCACTCCCCTCGGGTCTCCGCTGCCGCCTGTGTTCTGGGTCTGGGTCCCGCTGCTTGCTGTCTGGTTCCGCGTCTGGGTTCGGCTGCTTCCGCAGTTCGCTGGCCCGGTTCTGTGCTGCTTTCTGCAGCCATTGGGCTCCCAGCCTGGCGCCCTCCAGTGCCGCCGCTTTTCGTGGATTAGAGCCCATGCCCGCCCCCTCTTTCCCCGCGTGGAGCCGGTGCCAGCTCAAGCCGCTTTTCGCATCTTGGTCTGCTGCCAGCAGCTGCTTATCGCGGCTTTCAGCTGCTTTGGGCAAGAGGTGGGGGAGGGGTCCTCGCGTTCAGAATTCTTTGAGAAAGTTGGATGTGAGCTTTATCTGGATTTCTTTTCCGGTTTGAGTCCTTCTCCGTTGCTTTTTGAGTTTGTTGTCGTGGATTTCTTTAGAAAGTTGGCTCGTGGGACTCCCTGGTTCTCTCTTTTTGTCAGAGAAAGCTAAGCAGCGTCCCTATTGTCTCAGCGCCATCTTCCTTCCTCCGTGGAATGAATTTATTAAGCACAATGCAGGCTCTTAGTCAGATCAGGAACAAGATTATGTGGTTCCATGAGATGAATGAGGAAAGATCAGAAAAATCTACTAAGATATCCAGATATACTTTTGAAACTAAGGTATCTGGACTCCTTTTTTTTTTCTTTCTTGGTGGGGAGCTTGTACTTTGGACCTGGGCAAGGTCTCTTAGTTCTTTTTCCTCAAGGCTAATGCTGTACCAGTTTTAGCCACAACTCCACTTAGTTTTTGGGTGGATAAGTGGAGAGAAGAATCTTACAGGTTTTTTTTGTTTTCGTTTTTTGGCTTGCAAAGGCATTGAATCACCTTCTCCCTGGCTAGCAGAATGACAATTATGACACTCCAGAACTTGGCTAGTGATTTTTTGAAAATTGGACTTTCTTCCAAATCACGTAACTGGTTCCTAGCAAAGTTTTGAAGCCTGACTTAAATGTGACAGTTTTTTGTCACTTGAAGACACTCTGTGCTGAACGTTAGAAATCTACCAGCTGGGTCACAGTGGCACTTCCAGTTTTTGTTTATGTGGTGCTGAGGAATGGAATCCAGGGTTTCATACATGCTAGGCAAGCTACATTTTCATCCCAACAATCCAGAAACAAGGGCATACTAAACCCACTAGCACAACAATGTTCATTACAGCACTATTCATCATAGCAAAGATATGAAACCAACCCAGATGTCCCTCAGTTGATGACTGGATCAACAAGTTGTGGTATTTGTACACAATGGAATTCTATCCTGCTGTCAGAAAGAATGACATCGCCCCATTTGTTAGGAAATGGAAAGACTTAGAACAAATCATATTAAGTGAAGTAAGCCAGACTCAAAGGAACTTAGGCTCAGTGGTT